>NC_060949.1:13017006-13034663 GCF_022045245.1 Lucilia cuprina | reverse complement strand
CATACATACATACATACATACATACATACATACATACATACATACATACATGAATTCCCAAACATAGCAAAACAAAACGAATTGCGAATGCATCGTAAAAACGGATTAATTGACTATTGTAATACGGAGGCCAATAAAGAAATTCAAGTGTAATAATATTCTGGGTTATCATTTCTCTAGTTTATCATATTTTCGTCCATGCCCGGCTAACATTCTTAATTGTTTTTATTCACATTTTACAATACTTATACTTCTATTTTGTATTGTTTTCGTTTTCAGAAATGATGAAAGTGCTTATGACTCGACAGCTGAAAACAGAGATCATCCCGCACACCGCGATGAAGAACAATTATTCCCACAACATTCTAGTAGTCAAAATAGATCGAATGCATTAAAACGATCTGCAACTTTACCTGCAAAAAATAACAGATTACCACTGCGCAATCGTGTCACTTTTCGAGTGCCTAACAATTGCAGACAACAATTAAATCAAAGATACCTACATCCACCACAATTTGCTGCTAGATTAAACAAAAATCCAGATACAAACGGACAACAATATTCTAACAACCAACAGAGTGCTGATATTTGTAATAATCCATCTTTAGTTGCTAAAATGACTTCGGAAGATCTACTACAGCCTGGGCATGTTGTTAAAGAGCGATGGAAGGTATGACTTATTTTTTAATTGTAATATTTTGGATATTCAAACTTGTTATGTTCCGGTGACAGGTCACGGAATGAGCCAAACATAGAGTGTATTTTAACAAATGGATATGAAAAATTAGCCAGTAAAAGTCCAAAATGTAAAATGTTTCACAGAACTCCTAAAATATTCCACATACGTGTTCATAAATGCCATGTATGGTTTAGATTTAACTTAAACTATAAAAAAGAGCAATTCCATTCGGACAACATTGTGATTCCCTTTGTGGAATGAAAGAAAGAGAAACTTGAAAAGAACATAGTAAACTCTATTGTGCGTTTTGTAAACGCCGCTAGATGTCATGAACACATGCTTATGCGTATAACTTTTTTTGACCTTTTAATATTTTACATATTTATATTCTGACAATATTTATGACATTGTTTGAAAACCCATATACACTTTCCGAAACATTAATAAGACCAGAATGATTTTTGTCATATGTCGAGAATTACTTGTGCAGTTATCGAATAATTTGGCAAGGTATAAACAAATTAGGCTCCGTTATTGTAAATTAATATTTACGGTACATAAAGTTTGTATTTGAACGAAATAATTAAAAGACTAAATATAAGATATTGTAAAAAAGCCCTTTAAAAAATATTGGTGCAGTTATCGAATAATTTGGCAAGGTATGAGCAAATTAGGTCCCGTTATTCTACATTAATATTTACGGTACATTAAGTTTGTATTTGAGTGATATAATTAAAAGACCAAATATAAAATATTGTAAAAGCCATTTAAAAAATATTTTTTGGAGAAATTTATGGGTAATAGTCTTTAGGGCGGGTTTCGTACTACTCAGTTAAACTTGGCTTAACCAATGATTGTGTTTTTCAGTTATGGATTTAAATTAACATTGTTAGTATTACCAACTTTTTAGTCAATAACATAAACAATAAACAGTTTTTTTTTTTGCGAATATCACTTTTGTTAATTTTAAATTTTAAAAAAACTATAAGTACACTTTAATAAAATAATATTGAAAACACAAATAAAAAAATTGCTATTTACTTAAAATATTAACTTTTTCTTCTTTTATTGTTTTTGTTGATAGTTTTTTCCTTCAAAATTTATAATGCAAATTATTATCTTTATTAATGCATTCATATTTGATCAGATTTTAAAAGAATCTGTTGTTAGACATTTAAGAGCTACCACAATTTTTAAAGTCTAATCCATGAAATTTCATATCATATTGGAAGAAAATTACTTCTGATGCTACTTATGACCAAAGAAATTAATTATTAATTAGATGGTAAAATCTCCATATATTTTATATGGCTCGAAATCGGTCTTTACCATTACTTTTCTGGGAAACCATTTCAATAATTAGATTTTTAAGAACAAATTATTGTAATTTTTCCAAAATTTATTTTTCTGAATTAATTAAATTTGGAAGATTTTACATTAAGACCAGAGAATAACAAAAGCAATAGTATTAGAGTGCATCAAGCACCTTCTTAAAATTGTTCTTAAGCTGATAGGATAACGTTAACAAAATGTTAATAAAGTGTCCATACAAAATTTGATGTCTCTTGCAGATGCTGTTTCTTTTTTTATCTTCTTTTTTACCCCAAAATATTCGAATATCCCTCCAAAAATACAACTACCAAAAGCAAAAAAACTTCCAAAATAGCTGAAAAGAAGTAGAATTTGGATTGGCACGTCCGATGATTGTGTACAACCTTCCAATGTGTCCAATATACAGTGACTACCACAAGTGTTCACAAAGACACAATATTTTAATATTTTTAGTATGAGGAGGGTATATACAGTGTCTCTCATAAGTATTCGAATTTAGGTATAATATGAAAAGAAACGAAAATAACATATTTTGTATGCAAAATTAATAAATTAATTTGTTAAATTCACTAGACAGTCCTTAGCTTTGATATCACGCTTTTTAAAACATTAAAAATTCACATTTACCTAAATTAATTTAGCTTTATTTAAAAAAAATTCCATAAAATTACCTCACAAAAGTATACGAATTTTTTCTGTATTTTATATTTGACTATATTATACGAAACATAAAAATTAGAATCGAATGTTTTTTTGCTAAAAATTGTTTTAAGGGGTAGCTATCAACCGAATGGATATATTTTTGGAGTATTTGGTGAACAATTTTGGAGCATTTGTACCATCTTTTCAAATAATATCATTAAAATTACGATTTTTGACCATATTTGCTATTTTTTTCTCTTTTTCCAGAGATAAAACCAAAATTTAATATTGGGATTTAATAGATTCCTTCAGGTATCTAAAAATAATAATCTTTGTTATAAGGATTTGTTTTTAAACATACCATGATATATTTTTGGTATCGTTCTTCTGTTTCTAATTTAATTATCTGGTTCTTAGGTCCATTTTTGTACCACTAGGATCGATATTTTCCGACAAAGTTGGCTAGTATATATAATTGTAGATATTAGCATTAATATATTTTAAATTTTCAAGACATCGTAGCGGTGTACAACTCCAAAACATGTCTTAACAAAACGTCATCCTATACGGTAGATTTAAGTTTTTACTACTCATAACATTCACGATTATGTAGCCCATTACAACAACACTGTATGTAAAAAATTTAGGGCTTATTTTGATCATAGTATATTTTTGAGTTAGACCATAATGATATGGTGACATTCAGCCTAGAGGCCATTGGTTATAAAAAGAATAATTCCACTATATTGAATGCCGTTTCTTCGAGGCATACTTTCGAGTTATAAACTTCCACAATATATTGAAAACTTAAAATGTATAACAGCTGATATCTAAAACAATATATAGAAGACAAGTTTCCCCGAAAATTTTTAACCTTAGTATTTTAAAAATGGACTTGAGTTTCAATAAATTGAATTAGCGATAGAAGAATGATTCCAATAATATATCTTGGAACGTTTAAATACATATTATTGTAATAAAAAATATTATTTTTAGATACCCTAAGGGGTATATTAAATCCCAATAACAAATTTTGGTCTTATCTCTGGGAAAAAAGAGAAAAAAATACAAATATTGCCAAAAACCGCCATTTTAATGATATTACATAAAGATGGTACAAATACCCCAAAATTGTTGACCAAATGGTCCAAAATTATATCGATATATCGATTCGGTTGATAGTTACCCCTTAAAACAATTTTTAGCAAAAAAACCATTCGATTCTAAGTTTTGTGTTTCGTATAATATAGTCAAATATGAAATACAGAAAAAAATCGTATACTTTTGTGAGGTAATTTTATGCACTTTTTTTAAATAAAGCTAAATTAATTTAAGTAAATGTGAATTTTTAAAGTTTTAAAAAGCGTGATATCAAAGCTAAGGACTGTCTAGTGAATTTAACAAATTAATTTATTTTCAATACCCCATAACCTAAAAAAGCATTAAGTGACAATAAATGAAGAATGAGCTAAAATTAACACATATTTTTAATCAATGTCCTGTTTATTTCGACATTGAAAAGTGTCCTGGCATTTCGAACATTGTCCAATTTGTTTTAGACTTATTCCGAAACTATCGGCTTTGGTGGCAGCCGTAGTATTTTGAATCTTATGTACCGATGGTCAGAAAAGGAGTGCTCGTCCGAAACTCTCCAATCCTGAATTTCGTTTATAAGCTCATATGCACATATAGTTATATCTAATGCTTCACTGATTCTATTGACGAAGGTAGCTTTATTACCTTAGTTTGATGTGATCAAGTCTTTAGTATTAAGATGTTTGTACTACCCTAAGCTACATGGTGGGAGTAGACATCACGACCTATTACAATTTTCTTATTTTTACAGGTTCTCGGTCGAGACCCTCTATTAGCGTAGAAAAGTTGGAAATTTACGTGATTTAATCCAGAAACCTTGTTGCGAATCGTCTAAGGTTCCTGGATTAAAGCTATATGTATCTTGCCTGTGTTAATTTTAGCCATCAGAGCGTTAGTAGCCGTCTCATTCCGATGGAGGTTTATTTGGATAATCTTAGTCACTATCATCCATTTAAATTTTGTTTCCAGTGAGTTGGTGATCACCTCCCCGCTCGTTTGATTTGACTCCTTCGGGTAACCTGAAATGGCTATTGATGCAGTGGGTACCATTGATGGCACTGCGGGACCTTATCAGTCATAGGGCAGTCATTTTAATAGACACTTTCCTTGCTACTAGCTTGCTAATGATGCTTTGGGTATCGTCTTCCAATCGGCGCCTTGCCAATTTTTGAAAGGGTAGCAGCATCTTCTTTTGGCTAGTTAGTCGTCCCTTACTCGCTTTTAGAGTTTGACTCCTTATCGTTATCAATAGTAGCTACTGATGATGTGATCTTAGGTATTTTAGTGTCCTTTTCGAGGCTTGTTGTAACAGCCCTTCCAATCGTCACCTTCCCAATTCTGAATATGACAGCTTTAGAGGTGAAGTAAGCTCTATCTTTATTCTTGGCAAGACTAGCCATATATTTCTGGTCGATACCTTTTACAAATAATGTTTCCTTAGATTCTTATTTCCTGAAAAAGACAAAGGCCAGCTCAGCATTTTGACCACCAATAATTTTCAGTATACGTTCATTACCCAGTTTACCGCCCCATCTTTTATCTCGCTTACTCCTCTTTGCCAATCCCAATCCACTATCTTATTGTTCACCAGATCTTCGGATTACCGGTATCGTAAACTGTATAGCAGAAATCGTCAGGGAGTCTTCTTCTGGCAACTTTGCGAAAGATGCCGAATCTTTTCCTTTTCCACTGTCTAGCCTCTCTTCCCTCGCATTTCTTCTTTAAAGGTACCCGTACCTTCGAGGTTGATTTCGCCGACGTGGTCGCCTTCGGAATATCTTTCTTGACGTTGTCATCCTTACTCTCAGGATTCTGACTTGAGGTTCCTTTGACGGGGAGCTCTTTTCTTCTTAGGTTTATTTTCATTTGTCAACTCTTCGGGAGAACTGACACTCTTTGCCTCAGATCTTGTGATAAAGTCCGATTTTTCCTTTGGAGTGTCGTTGGATTGACTAACTATGATTTCCTGAAGCATCTTTTCCAACTTTCTCCTCTGTGCTCCAGATAGTCTTTTTTTAGGAATAGGTAGTTTAGCTATGCAATCACTTACCTGTTTCACCATTTGCTTGATATCATCCTTTTTAGAATTTGTTATAATGGTGTTGTTATTATCATCTGAGGATTCAGAGTCAGAACCCTCACCTATATTTAAGGCTGCGGTAGCTTAGAGCTTTCTCCGAGAACATCCTTCTCTTTCACCCCTTTGTTTTTGCCAATAGCATGCTGTATACTTGACACATTATCCTCCACGGAGGCCAAGGAACCTACCTCCGTAGTAGTATTTTGTTCACGATTGCAGAATGACGGCGACACGTGACTCGCGAGTGGATCAAAACTTGCCGCCGGTACTGGGTTATTTGAGCCTTGCATCGTAACTTTCATCTTTTTATTTTTATTTTTCATGTTGTTTTTTTCCAGTTTTTTGGTCTGCGGGGAATATAATATTCCCAGGTGGTGGACAATCTGCATACCTAAACTAAAACGAAAAATTACCAAAAAAACAAGTAAGAGTGTTATATTCGGTCATTCCTAATCTTCAATACCCCACATCAAATGTTGTGCCGTAAAATGAAAGTAAATTTTAGAAGAAGTTTAGAAGGTCTTGCTCTGCTTTGCTTTTATAAACACGCAAGTACAATAAAACAAATTTACCATATGAATATGTGCTTTGTTCTGGCAATAATTTCTGTCTTAGCATGAATTAAAAATTTCAATTTTTGATGAAATTGCTAAATCAATGTTTTAAAAATGCTAAATAATATGCCAAATGCTTAATTAAAATGTTACAGCTAAATCAAAATAAAAAATGCCAAATCTAGCTGCTAAAATGATCACACTGATCTTACGAATTTTATTCTCTTTTTTGAAATACGGATGTAATTTAATCTTACTTTTTATATATATTGTTTTAGATTTTTAAATTTTAGTAAAGTAACTTTTCAAATGCTTTTAAATTTGAAATTTTAAGTATTAATAATTTTATAGCTTTACTTTTTTTCCTAAATAATCATATTGACACTAAAGTGGCTCCGACAAAATTTGAGGTCTCTTACTGTTATATTATCTCAAATATAGGAATTTTATATTTTCTTAATGTGGGCGTGGCTCCTCGCCCACTTGAAATTTCAAAATAAAATGTAGCCTATTACCTTTTCCAGACATACAGAATTTATGTAGTTATTTATAGACCGATTCTGCAGATTTTAAATATTGATCTTCTCGTGACTTCTTCTCTTTCATAATTTGACAATAATGTATCGCATAATAAAACATAAATCACCACATTCAGAGGAGAACCATAGCTCGACATGGTTTCTATAACTAAACTATGTTCACTGTAACAATATATTGTTATCAAGAACATATAATTGTTGTTTTAAGACTATTTAAGCAATATTGTTGGTACTGTAATCATTTTCGGTACAGCCTTACATAATTTGTTATTCGAATGATTATTGAATAACATATAATACGATTTTTTAATAATTAACTTGTATTCGGCAATGCCGAATATACATATAATTCTTACTTGCTAAATTAATAAATTCACTATTTTTATTACTCTAGTGAACGAATAATATATTGTATTTTATTGGTTAATCGCATAATATGTTTTTCGAATGAATATTGAAGATCTTAAAACATAATATTTAAAAAAATATATGTAGTGATAGAATTTGTTTTTATTTTGTTCATTTAAACATAAATTTATATTTTCACGATTATTCAGATAATACTTAAAATATATTAAACTTGACTTTTTAGGTCGTTCGCAAAATTGGTGGTGGAGGGTTTGGAGAGATTTATGAAGGTCAAGATCTCATTACACGCGAACAAGTAGCATTGAAAGTAGAATCAGCACGACAACCTAAACAGGTACTCAAAATGGAAGTAGCGGTACTTAAAAAGTTACAAGGAAAAGAACATGTGTGCCGTTTCATAGGATGTGGTCGTAATGATCGTTTCAATTATGTTGTAATGCAACTACAAGGAAAAAATTTGGCTGAGTTAAGACGCGCTCAACCTAGGGGAGCATTTTCCTTAAGCACTACTTTGCGACTAGGTCTACAAATACTGAAGGCAATAGAATCTATACATTCAGTTGGATTTTTACATCGTGATATAAAGCCGGTATGTACATAATTTAAATGTAGGCATGTAAAAAAAAACATTTATTTATTACAGAGTAACTTCTCAATTGGACGTTTACCTTATAACTGTCGGCGTGTTTATATGCTAGACTTTGGTTTAGCGAGGCAATATACAACTGGAACAGGAGAGGTTAGATGTCCACGTGTTGCGGCTGGCTTTCGCGGTACAGTTCGTTATGCCTCAATAAATGCTCACAGAAATCGAGAAATGGGACGACATGACGATCTTTGGTCCCTTTTTTATATGCTAGTCGAATTTGTTAACGGTCAACTTCCTTGGAGAAAAATTAAAGACAAGGAACAAGTAGGTCTAACTAAGGAAAAATATGATCATCGTATTCTTCTGAAACATTTGCCTTCCGATTTAAAACAATTCTTGGAACATATCCAATCTTTAACTTATGCTGATCGTCCTGATTATGCGGTAAAGTATTTATTTTTAGCTTATAACTCATAATATTTTTTAGATTTTGTAAAGTCAAAAACTGTTTGTACTTACTGTTATGTGTTTAATTTGTAATAATATTCAAGTACCTAAACATTCTGAATAACTTATAAATACATATTAACGAGAGAGGAGAATACAAACATTTAGTTGATTTTGATTCACTTGTTGCCCAAAAAAATTTATGTTCTTAATTCTTTTAGATGCTTATTGGTTTATTTGAACGTTGTATGAAACGTCGTGGTGTCAAAGAATCAGACCCATATGATTGGGAAAAGGTTGATGCAACAGGTAATTCAACCACAACAGCCAACATTACTTGCAGTCAATCAAATCAAATTAACCACGCTCAAGTAAAGAATGAATATGTTCATGGTAATATAACGCAAATGACGGTTGTAGCATCCAACGCGAGTGGTACTGAATATGTAAGTTATGTTTCTTTTAAAATATTTATAATTATTTTTTCAAATCTCTAATTGAAGTACTTTTATAGTGTCATAAATTCCAAATATGTAAATATAATCAATATAAATTCGTAATACACAATTAAATGGCTTATATATTAGACACAGATATACTGAAAACATTTTTTAGTAGTGTTACAATTGACATAAATTAGTGATATTTTTATATCGTCGGGAAATTATAACGCTCTCGTGCAAATAATCAGCCTGGGATTATCTTTTAAATTTATTTTGCAATGTTCGTTCGTCTGTCTATTATGTCTATTATTTCAAATGCCTTATCTATTTAAATGCTTTTTCCAAATATAGTTATGGTTTCTAGTTACTTAAATAAAACATATAAAAATTTATAAGGAAATATAACAAGTATTAACTGAAATCCTTTTATAAAATTTTAATTTTTGTTGTGGGTCAAAATTTGATATTACTATTAATAAATAAGTCTTAAACTTATATTTTAAAAAGTGATTCTCTACGTTTTGTTTTCTAATTTAATATACCAAATATACCAAATTATGTGATAGCCAGTGTTAGGTATTCTATAGGCCTCTGCTAATTTAATTTAGTTCTATGTGACATGATTTTTAAAGTCTGCGAAGTCGGACATGAATACATTAATTTTTTCACAATTGTGTATTTTTTTTTAAATTAAATAAATACTATGGTGAAGACTATATTCGATATGAATTAAGCACTGTTATTTATTTTTTTTTGTTTATAGCTGCGTAGAAGAAATGATGTTGATTCAGCACAAGTTGCTAGTGCTGAACTCTTACACGTTAAGGATAAGGTAAATACATATAAGGGTCCATAAAAAGGCCCATATTATTATTTTTTAAATAATTTCTTATTATATTGACTAAAATTGGAATTACACACAATAACTGTTAAAATATTATCTTTATATACAATGGTAATAATTAACGTTGTCTGATTAAATAATTTAAAAAAAAAAACAGTAAAATGTTTGTCTTAACATTTTCTATTTCCTAAAAATACGTTAGATCACTTGACTATGTGTATTAATAATAATATTTTGGAATTCCTGTTTAACGACCAAAACAAATAGTGTTATACAATAAATGTTTAAAATTCTTTCAATAGATTTATTTTTGCTCACCATAACAAAACTATGGAATAACTTATTTTTATTGACACAAACCTATATAATAAAAAATTTTAATGTTTAGCAAAAAATATTTTCTCGATCATTCCACATTTTTATGGTAGATTTAAATAAACTTCATTGTTTTAAAGTACATTTTAAAATACAATTTAAGATAAACAAGTAATATTTCTATATTCGGTTGTGCCGAATCTTATATACCCTTCACCAAGTATGTTTAAAAAAACAGTTTTTATTTATTTTGTATCTTTGCACACATGTCACACATAACATACACACAAACAAATATAAACTGTAGCAGAAAGAAATATTAACCGTTGTACTGTAATACCACCGTCAAACTGTATTACCACCCTCAAACAAATATGAGCTGTATTATCAACATATTACTGTTTTATCTCCTTGTTCTTGTTATACCCTTCACCTTCGTGAGAACAGAACAGCATCCAAACATACAAAAAAAAAAATACACAGCTGAATAAAACCAAATACATCTCCACACGCACATGTACATCTTTATCCAATTCACAGTGTTGTTGTTGCTTTCTTAACAAAGCATGAAAAATTTTTTGCTTTTTTGATGAAATTTTCAGAGGTTGTCTCGGATTTTTGCTCATATCTCCGTTATTCATAGACCGATTTTGCTGATTTTAAGTAGCGAACTTCTTGAAAGTATGTAACTGAATTATTGAAGATTCGGATCTCGCCGATATCTGGGGATCTCTAAAAACTGATTTCAACAGACAGACAGACGGACAGACAAACGGACATGGCTTAATCGACTCATAGGGTCGGAAAATTATATTATAGAAATTACAAACGGTATGACAAACTTATATATACCCTTCTCACGAAGGTGAAGGATATAAAAAATTTTATGTGTACATCACATTACTTGTTAATAAAAAATATTATTAATTTTCATGCAAAGAAAATAATAAGGCTGAGATGATATTAATTTTCCTTTTAAGGTTGTGGATAAAAATTGCAATAACACTTCACCACAGGCTGAAAATAATTTTCAAAATCTTAATAGTAGCAATAAAAATAACTCAAATAAGGTTCCAGCAATAACAACATGTGGAGGTGGTGGAGGGGGAGGTGTACGTAACACCAACATAAAAGAACAACAACAACCTAGTCAAATGATGATAATGCATGGTCAGACTGAAAATACTGCTGTAACGCAACATAGTGGTGTTACGCCCGTTTTGTTGAAAACCACCGTATTGACTGCCAGTTATAGGTCGGAACCGAATAAACAACCACATAATATATTTCAAAATAAACACGCAAATCCACAACAACCTGTTTTAACCTCCAAAAAAGCAGTAACATCACCTCTGAACCAGAACAACTCAGCACCGCTTCATCACATTAGTGTAAGTTTTTTTGTATCAACAATCATTATAAAAGATAAATTATAAGAAATGTTTTATTGTTTCGCACTAAAAAACTGCAAAATCTGATAAAAACCAATTACAGGCAAATTTGGGCTCAAGTTTCTTTAAAATCTTTAGTAAGGCATGAAAAATAGAAATATAAAAATGGTACTGAACTCAAACCAAAAAAAGTATTGTTTTTACATAAAGATACTTTTTTCAAAAACAATTTTTATGGAAAAATAAACGTATTAATTTCTTAATTATTAGTTTAGTTTTATGGGAACGCCAGAAAAGTGAAGTGACAAATCCTAATGATTTTTTCTATATTTACTCTAAATTGACTAAATTGACCGTTAAATGTAAAATTTTTGTGGCCGTAAAGATTTTGTTTCTTTTTTTATAGCATATCAAAACAAAACTTGGACACCACCTGCCTCTTGCAATACATCTTTAAAAAAATTAATCAATTAAAATAAAGTTTTACCTCACCGGCCCTTTATATTTCAATGATATGTACTGAACTAAATGAAATTGTTCAGATGATAATATCCTGTTTTTCCAATAAATTTTTTGAATTAAAAAAGCACTATTTTCTAAAGATATTTCTTAACATAGTCAAAGCAACTTACCAGGTCCATGAAATTTTAAGTTCTTTTATGAACGAATGAAATTTGAGACATAATATCACCAAAAATAAACGAAATGTAGTGATCATGCTTATTTTTTGCCCTCAATATGTGGACCAGATTTATTTAAAATTTAACATTTTCGAAAGAATTTGTAAGCCACATGCGATAGGAATGGATAATGATTTCTGTGGGACATTTTAAAGGCATCTAAAAAATGTGTAAAGGTTTTTAAATCATATATAATTCTAACAATTTTGAAAAAATATTTCACACATAGAGAAGATGACATAACTAAATATTAAGCAATAAATAAATAATTCTAACAATTTTGAAAAAATATTTCACATATAGAGAAGATGATATAACTAAATATTAGAAATTAAATTTAAAAAAGGCCTCATTTTAGAAACAAAAAATTTTAACCACTTTTTTGTGACATTTTTCTTTTAAACTTCCATTTCTTATTTAACCCAGATGAATTGAAATAAATAATATTATTTTGAAGCAGAGTTGTTATAGAGTATGTATGTATGTATGTATGTATGTATGTATGTATGTATGTATGTATGTATGTATGTATGTATGTATGTATGTATGTATGTATGTATGTATGTATGTATGTATGTATGTATGTATGTATGTATGTATATATGTATGTATGTATGTATGTATGTATGTAAAATCAAAAATGGTTCATTAATATCAGAGACATGTTCAAAATTGAAGAACTGAAGAGTGAAAATTAAAAAAACTATGAGTGCTACTGTGACTTTCACAACTGTTCACAAAAACAAAATTTATAACATTTTTAGTATAAACAATTTTCCTAGCAAGATAAAAATTTATTTTTTTATATTAACTAAGCCAAAATCCCAATACCAATTCATGACAATACCGTAAATCCTTTAGTGTAAACCACACTAAACCTCCATTAAGTAGGACGATGACATAAAACAAAAGATTTATATAAGCATATAATATCTTAAGGACCACTGTATTAACTGTATGAAATAGACTCAACAATAAACAAGGCGAATATGCAAACATAAACCAAAATAATGAGATTTCAAATGCCCCATAACCTTAAAAAGCACTTTTTACTCCTTTTCAACGAAAATCAGTTTGAATTAGTTAAGAGTATAGTCCCTATTCTTTAAGCCGTGCTCAACATAACTTATCACCTCATGCAGTGCACTCGCAACAGATTTACTCTTGAGGGAAAATGTTACATTTAAATGTGTCTATTAGTCTGTAAGGAGTCTACTTTTCTGTTTGACCAAAACCGCCAGTATGGCTTGCACCATTTATACGCGTGTTGTAATCCTCGTTGACCGTGCCGTCCGGTCATATTGTCACTATCTTGACAATAAAGCGAAGGGAGGGTAACTATCCTGTACATTAGAGTGCTCCAAGCTTGTATGAAGGAAGAAAAAATTTATCCTACAGACCCCCCCCCAAAAAAATTGTTCTATGAGTCGTACAAAAAAATTAGGTCAATAGGATTACGTTAACTGGTGCCGCAACGTCTCTGAAGTATGAAGATGCATTTTCAGTTTTCACAAATGTTTTGTCATTAAACAATTTGTTTTGCATTTTATTGTCAAAGAATCGTAATGTACACAGAATTAGCGTTACAAAAAGATAAAAAACACAAAAATTGGTTGAAAAATGTAAAAGTTATTAAAAATTCCCCAGGCCATTATCGTGTCTCAGAGCACTTGGATTCGAAATGTGATAAAAAAATAAACATATTTTAGAAAATATTATAATAAAACAATTGTATTAAAATTTGGTAGACAGAATTTGGTTCGTATTAAATTTATTTGTGTCAAATTTCATCGCCACACTCGTATTTATAAGCCATTAATGAGCGTCGCAGTCTTTTTCTGAAGGGGACCTTATACGGGAGGTATTGTCAATCAATCACGATCTTTATAAAATTGTTTAAATAGATTTTGACTCGTATGAAACTTACTTCTGAAAAAATTTCATCTATATACTAGTATTTTTAAGCAAGTAATGAGCGTTCAAGTCATTTTCTGAAGGGGACCTAATATGGGAGTAGGATCAATTATGGACCGATCCTCATAAAATTTTAGACCTTAAGAATTTACTTATGTCGATTTTCATCGCAATATTCGTATTTTTAATGACTGCTTTCAAGGGCCACTTGTATGGGGGCTATCCGAAAACGTTCACCGATAATGCCCATTTTTAACACCAAGCAAAGAAATATGAGAAATATATATGTGAAATTTCAACCCTCTTGCACCTTCCATTCGGACTCTATCGTGCTTTCAACAGACAGACGATCAGACATGGCTAAATCGTCTAAGAATTTAATGAGGACCCAGAATATATATATACTTTTGTAGGTCTATGACCAATATTTCGATGTGTTACATACGGAATGACAAAAAAAAATATACCCCCATATTTTTGATGGTGGGTATAAAAAATAACTAAAACTGGAATTTTTAACAACCGTCCAGCTCAAAAACGGTCATCGATAGACTAAAAACCACATTAAACCTTCATTATGTAGGACGATAACCTAAAACAAAAGATTTATATAAGTATCTAATATATATTTATGACCACTTTATTAACTGTTGGAATTTCCCTCAACATTAAACAAGGCGGAATCGAACCAAAAATGTTTCAAATAAGCACAAATATACCAAAATAATGAGATTTTCAATGCCCCTAATAACCTTAAAAAGCTAAAATTAGCACACATTTTTAATAAAATTTTATTAAAAAATATGCAAAAGAGTCTTCAACCTATCATTACAGCAAAAGTACACCAACACATTTTTCACTCCTTTTCTACGAAAATTAAATTTAATTTCATGATTTATGGCTTAGTTAATTTTTCACGACGTAATATATTTAAAATATGAAGAATGAAATTTTTATCTTGTTGGAAAAATGTTTTCTATTAAAAATATTATAATTTTGTTTTATTTTTTGAACAGTTGTGGAAGTCATTGTATATCCAATACTATGGTAAAATTGACAGATTATAAATTCATTTTACAAAATAAAATTTGATTTTTTAATTATAATTTAATTTTAATTATTTGAAATTTATAAAAATAAAATAATCAATATATATTTTATTAAAATAATATATAGAAGCGCTCTTGAGTTTAAAAACAAGGTTGCTGATCATATAGTAATTAAAATAATAACAGCTTGTAATATTAAATATTTATTTTAGAGTCAAAATATTGTAATGGATGGTATGATGATAGGTGAGGATGGCACAACTTCAACATCTGTAAATGGAGGCGGTGGCCGATTACGAAAAGTAAATACTAGTAAAGTAGCTGCTGATGAATTGAAATCTTCTAACATTAGTTTCGGAGATAACCAAAAAAATAAAGAGCTAGGTAATAGTATGGGTGGAGTTGGCGGTAGTGGAAATCCAATAAATGTTAAAAAAAATACACAAATTTCTAGTGGCATTAGTCATGATGGACATGTTGGCGCGAAATCGGCACAACAAGAAAAACTATCCACAAATGTTTCAAATAAACGCTGTTGTGCACCTAATACAAACGTTACAGCAGCAGTTGCCGAACAACCCAAAAATACGTTTATAAGTCGTTTACAAATTGCAACTAACATAATGAATCCGCAAGAAGGTAATGAAATTAACTGTGCTCTTGAATCTGAATACGAGCCGACTGCATTATCATTAGAAGTGGCAAATCGTGTTTCACAACCTTCTTCGATAAGTAAAAACCATTGTACTATTGAAGTCAATAATTCGGTGGCTACTACAGCTCCTGCTACAGTTCCTGTTCCACCACCTGCCCGACGTTCTTATACCTCAACCAATCTGAGGCCATCATCCGTGGCAGGATCAACACAACGTCTTAATAGTAGTGTTTGCGGTTCTGGTACAGCCACTATAGCTACAGCAAGAGGTAGTGCAGGGGGCGGGGATCATTCAATTACGCAGTTTGCCCTCATTGATGATGAGAATGTTTCTGCTCTGCAACAGGTCACTAAAGGCGGTGGCGCCTTAACATTGGCTAGTCAATGGAAAAGTCAATTTGACGATTCTGAAGATACAACCGATAACGAATGGAAACAAGAAGCGCAGGTAAGAATTTACAGAAGTATATTAGTATATTAGTTCACTATTGAGATGATCTCTGTTGCAAACTTGTCCTTAACAATAGCTTACATTTATGATTTATTAAAGTAAATTGCGCAAAAACGTAAAAATGTTTTATATTCTTCTCCACATGCACATTGTGGGAAAATCGTAAGCGTACAAGAGATAGGTACATTTGTTCTCTTTGATCGTTTATTGTATAATAAAATTATTATAATCTTTCCTACGAAAATTTAATTTCATTGTTTGCTACCGAATTTCGAAAATACAGTGCCACCAAAGAAATAAATAGAAACATGAAAAAACAATTTTTTTTGAAAACTATATGGTAGAATTTGACAGTCAATATTTTAAATGAAAACTGTTTATGAGAACTTTATTCAGTTATTTAATTATTATAGTTTATTGTACTCGGAAAAATTGTATTAAAATGTAAAAGAAATAGTCGTTGGGAAAAAATTAAATATTAAATGAAACCTGGCAACTGAATCGGAGGTCCAACTTTCAAAATATATTAAATAAAATGAATATATAAATATATTATAAATCTATAAAAGTATTATAGTTTGGCAGAAAATATATTAGTTTGACAGAAAATAGATTTTTCACTGAAACTATGTCTTGTCTCTATTTTGTTTGCTTGCACTGTAGATATTCTGAGTAGTCATTTAGTTTAATTATACATACGCTGCCAGCAACTTAACTAAGTTTATTGCACTTAAAACCCCAACTTTTCCATGAACTAGTTATGGTTATATTAATTGGAGCCAACAGACTATTTAAATATGACTTTTTATGACTTCCAACTATCTTAAACTAAATATACTTTGCTTTATAAAAATATGCAATATAATTTTTTTTAAAAGTCTTGATATTCTACATAAAGTTATCTATCAGTAGAGTATAACCATGTTGACAGTTATTACATCATACCTTGTATGTCCTGCAGCGAAGTTAATTTTTTTTGTTTTATCCTTATAACTTTAATTTAAGGTAAGTGAGTTTGATTTATTTTTACAATATTTACAACATAGTAGCAACACATATTTTGAAGTAATAAGATCCTCACAAACATCATGACAAGCACTTACAAACATCAACAACTATATTTTTTAAAAGAAAGGACATCAGATCCAATTGACTATCGGTATCGTATTGTTGTATCATCATACGTCATTAATATTTTGCAGACATACAACGTTAGAGCATCGATTGTGAATTGTGTAATATATTGAAATCATGAATTGTGTAATATTTTGAATTAAAAAATGGTATTATCGGTTTGTGTTGGTTATGCATTATGGAAAAACTCAAATGAATTTAGCCTAAAGTATTGTTATAAGAATAAAACAAACTTCCTTACAAAACAATCTTAATAACGATTTTTAAAGTCAGCGGATAGATATATATGGGAATGTTCTGTCTTTTGAATTGAAATTAAGCACGCGTTGCTCTTTACTTCATTTTTTAATACTTTATTTAATTATACTTAAGTTACAACTATTAATATATATTACATGATGACACTAAATTTTAGAGTTGCCAACAGGTGATTTTTACATTATATATGAATAGGA
>NC_060949.1:13015117-13016906 GCF_022045245.1 Lucilia cuprina | reverse complement strand
CCACAATAAAATTTTGAGAAAGCCAAATCAATGTATGTGAGTGATAGAAAATAGTTGATAGTTTTGTATATATAGACTTTTACGGACTGATTGTGCTGATTTTTTAATAGCAAACATCTTGAAAGCATGCCTGACAGAATTCTTGAAGACTTAGATCCCGAAGATATCTACAGTTTTCAGAAAATTTTTTTTCAACAAAAACACAGACAGAAAGACAGACAAACATTGCTTAAGCGACTCGACAATTTATAAGGATCCAGAATATATATACTTATAGGGTCGGAAATTATATTGTGGAAAAGTTTTATTACAATTTCTAAAAAGGCGTGAGTCACAAAATTGTTTTTATAACACCAAATTTTTTTTTTCAAAATATTTTCTGATAAAACTAAATATTAGAAGGATTACTTGTTTATCAATTTCTGTCTTTTAATTTTTTTAGGACTGTAGAATTTCATTTATACAAAATTATTTTTTCCTTCTAAAAAGTTTGTCCTTTTTAAAATGACTGTTTAAATTATTTTAAATCCTTTAAATTAGATATTTGAATATTTAAAATAAACCATATTATTTCAATTTTTATGTGCAATACCCAAGATGTTATTGCACATAAAATGGTGATTGTATGGTCATTTCTAACAAAAAGTTAGAGTGCTATATCACCCACCAGTTTAAAGTTTTCTTATATTTTGAATAGAAAAACCCCACTATTGAAACAGCTTAAATCTGTAACAATAGCGAAATTAATTAAACATAACGAACACCATTTTCATTTACATTTTTAAAGCGCCCTAAAATTTCTTTAGCGATATATAATAATTTGCATGTATGCATGTGTGTAAAAGATTTAAGGAAATTGAAAAAAAAAAATTACTAAATTTAATGCAACTAGTTAAATATGATTAAAGTCGTTGTCGGGAAGGTACTTAGTATGTTAGCTACGACCAATTAAAAACCGTAGTAAAAAATTTCATAGTAATATTTAAATCTATATTATTTGGTAATGAGTAATGTACATTAAAATGATTTTCGTAAGGGCATCTTTTTTTTGAGGTATAACTATATATGAATCGATCGCAACAAGAAATTCATATATCAGAAGAAAAAGGAATTATTTGTGCCAAATTTTATATGGATATCATTGTATTGTATAAAAGTAACATCTGTGCCAAATTTAGTACGGATACCAATGTATGGTAATGACTTAAATGCGTTTATGTGTTTTTCTAAAGGCGTCCTTGTATGGGAGCTTCGACCAATTGTGGACCGATTGGAAAAAATTACAGTTACATATATAAAAGTAATATTTATGATTTTTTTTGAATATCTTAAATTTGGAATGAGCTACGACTTTGTATGGAGCTATGACCAAATATGGACCGATGAAAAAATTTTAAAATAACATTTCTGTATACAAAAGTAATACGTGCGCCAAATTTTGAATGGATATTATTATTTAATAATAAGTTATGTAAATTTAAATGATTTTCCAAAGGGGACCTTTTATTGAAGCTATGACCAATCCAGATCCAGAAAATTAGTTTACTATATCAATTTTATTGACATGAAACATTAATTTGTAATTTTGTGAAGATATCGACATTCGAACGGAAGTTATTAATAATAAACTCATTATCCGGGAAGATTTACATTTGTTTGGTATGTATATGAAATTGAGGACCGATTCCGACAATTTACAACAGGAATAAAGCTGTTGCATAAAAATATGTGCAATGATTTTCATGGAGTTATATTGCATAATTTTTGTGAAAATTAAACTACAAAATTT
>NC_060949.1:13013762-13015017 GCF_022045245.1 Lucilia cuprina | reverse complement strand
AATTATAATATTTTTTGTGTAGGATCGAAAAGCTATAGATGACGGTTGTAAATGTGTTTTTAAGTTAAGAAGCTCGTATTGACTTTTTTTATCAATGTGTATTTAACTCCAGAGTCGACCTCAAAAGTTTGACGCCGTCCGTTTATTTCTACGGCTACGACTACGAATTGTTGATTGATATCAACAATTTTATTTATGCCATATATTTTATAAACTGTCTCATCATGATTATCATTTGTGGAAATTGAATTGTTGTTTGACGCGTTTATTAAAGTTTTTAAACATACCTGTTGAACGTGGCCTGTTTTGCCACAGGATCTGCATTTGAGTTTGTTAGGGTTAGTGCGACATTGTTTTGTTTTGTGGTTGTCTTTCCCACAACGTATACAAAGATTTTCAATTCCTAATTGAGTAAAGTTAATTTTTGAACGCATTGGTGTTCTTGAAGATGACCGGAATCGACCACGACTTCGACGATTTGATCTTGAAGATCTGGAATACACTTTGTTGACGTCATTCGTGTTGATAGGTGTTTTTGAGTTCAGTTCCCGACTGTCAATTTTAGACGCTTCCAATGACAATGCTTTTTGCATAATTTTTGCAAAATCTGGTTCTTCCGATTGTAAGAGCTGTTCGCGGATAGTATTGTCTTTTATGCCTCGTATGAATTGGGCTCGAAGGAAAATGTTTGATATATCGGCCTGGCAGGCACATGTTGACACAAACTTGCATTCATTTATATCACGCCGGAGTATTGCAACATAATCAGCTAATGATTGCTCATCGTTTTGATATGTAGATAAAAATCGATGTTGTATTACCAGTATGTTCTTCTCTGGGCACAAATGCATTTCGAGTTTCTTTACCAACTCGTCGTACTCTATTTCTGTTATTTTTTTCGGTGCCACTAGAGAAACCAGCAATTTAAAATGTGTTGACCCCAAAGAATTAACGAGCATTTGGTGGCATACAGTTTTATCGTTAAGTACACCTTTCATGTTAAGGTAATTTTCAAACCTTTGACGATACAACTTGAAGTTTTCTTTGCTCGCATCAAAATTTTCAAATGGCGGTATCATTGCATGTAATGGAGGCACATTTTGTTGTTGCCTCTGCGATGTTTGTTGAAATGTAGCATTAGTACTTAATTGCTGAAGTAAATCACGTTGATTTTTTGTAAAAACTTCTAGCAATTGTTGAAATTGATTTGAATCCATAGTGATGTAATTTTTAATTTATTATATTTATTTTTTTT
>NC_060949.1:13012461-13013662 GCF_022045245.1 Lucilia cuprina | reverse complement strand
CACTACGTCAACTATTACAAAAAAACTACAAGTTTAAATGGACATCCAATTGTGAAGCTGCCTTCTTAAAACTCAAAAATATAATATCCAGCGAACAGGTATTAATGCCTTTTGATCCTGAATTACCTGTTATTGTAGCTTGTGATGCTAGTCCTACAGGAGTATCAGGTGTTTTATCACACATTGTGAATGGTGAAGAGCATCTAGTCGCGTTTGCGTCCAGATCCTTAACATCTGCTGAAAAAAATTATAGTCAATTGGACCGCGAAGCATTAGCTATAATTTTTACCATAAACCATTTCTTCATGTACCTGCATGGTAGAAAATTCAAACTCGTCACCGACAATAGGCCATTAACGCGTATTCTCCATGAACACAATAAAATGCCAGCGATAACTTCAGCACGGTTATTACGTTACGCTCAATTCTTGTCTAATTTCAATTATGAAATCGTTTATAAAAAAGGATCAGAACACACAAATGTCGATTGCCTCTCTCGTGCAACAACAACTTTGGAAACACCAACAACAGAAAAAATCATCAATGAAGAGGTAAATAAATTATGTATTATGTCAATTTTCGAAATTTCAAGTGAATTTATTAATGCGGATGTATTAGCATCAGAAACCAAAAAAGATCCTGAATTGTCTAGCCTAATGACTTCACAACTGGGAAGAACCAGCCGAAAACTGGGATAGAATTCACATCGACTATGCAGGCCCGTTCCAGGATAAATTTTTCTTAGTCGTCATAGACGCAAAATCCAGATGGGCAGAAGTAAGAATTATAAATGATTCTCCTACAACAAAAACTTCAATTAAACTTCTCTCTGATATATTTGCGAGTCATGGTTTTCCCATTATAATGGTATCAGACAACGCGACAATATTTACAAGCGATGAATTCAAAACGTATTGTAAAAAGAACGGAATTTTCCAAAAATTAATTGCGCCTGGTCACCCAAGTACAAATGGGTTAGCAGAACGCAATATTCAAACACTTAAACGTAAATTGAAGGCTATGGCGTCAGAAACCGGTTCTCTACAAAATAAGGTAAATGAAATCTTGCAAAGATACCGAACAACTCCCCTCGCATGCGGGAAAAGTCCTGCTGAGCTTTATTACAATAGACGTCTTCGTATACGTTTAGATGCAATAAAACCTGGAATTAAGTTCCAGCCCACAAAACCTCTACCTGGGG
>NC_060949.1:13011296-13012361 GCF_022045245.1 Lucilia cuprina | reverse complement strand
GTCTTCAACGCTTAAAAGATCATGATCTACATCTTAACCAAGGTAAATGCTCATTCCTTCAATCGCAAATTGAATATCTCGGTCATGTCATTCGATACAACAAAATTTTTAAATCACCCTCAAAAATTCAATCGATAGTCAATATGCAACGTCCTTCCTCTGTAGATGATGTAAGACGATTCATAGGAATGGTAACATACTACTCTCGGTTTATTCCAAAAATTACAAAAAAACTACAAGTTTAAATGGACATCCAATTGTGAAGCTGCCTTCTTAATGCGGATGTATTAGCATCAGAAACCAAAAAAGATCCTGAATTGTCTAGCCTAATGACAAAGTTACTAAATAGTTATGAAAATGATGACCATTTTACGTTAAACAATGGAATAATATTTAAGGGTCAACGTGTACTAATTCCAAAAAGTCTCCAGCCTCAAATATTGCAAGAACTCCACGTTACTCATCCTGGCATTACCAAAATGAAACCACTTGCAAGGAGATATTGCTATTGGAAGGGTATAGACCGCGATATTGAGGAAACGGTTAGGTCCTGTGAAGCCTGTATTCAAATCCAAGCAAAACCAGCTAAATCCCCACTTCATCACTGGGAAGAACCAGCCGAAAACTGGGATAGAATTCACATCGACTATGCAGGCCCGTTCCAGGATAAATTTTTCTTAGTCGTCATAGACGCAAAATCCAGATGGGCAGAAGTAAGAATTAAAAATGATTCTCCTACAACAAAAACTTCAATTAAACTTCTCTCTGATATATTAGCGAGTCATGGTTTTCCCATTATAATGGTATCAGACAACGCGACAATATTTACAAGCGATGAATTCAAAACGTATTGTAAAAAGAACGGAATTTTCCAAAAATTAATTGCGCCTGGTCACCCAAGTACAAATGGGTAAGCAGAACGCAATATTCAAACAATTAAACGTAAATTGAAGGCTATGGCGTCAGAAACCGGTTCTCTACAAAATAAGGTAAATGAAATCTTGCAAAGATACCGAGCAACTCCCCTCACATGCGGGAAAAGTCCTGCTGAGCTTTATTACAATA
>NC_060949.1:13002493-13011196 GCF_022045245.1 Lucilia cuprina | reverse complement strand
CATGTCCGTCCGTCTGTCCGGCTGTCCATGTAAACCTTTTGCGCAAGGTCCAGGGCGCAATTTTGAAGATAATTTGATGAAATTTGGACCAAGCATGTTTTTTGGCAGGGACGAAGCCTATTGAAAATGGTTGAAATCGGTCCATTATTTCACCTAGCTCCCATACAACCGTACCTCCCGATTTGAACTTTTTATGCCATAATTATGTCAAATATTCTATTATCTCTCTAAAAATTGGCACAAATAAGTTTTATATAAGTATAAATGACAGATTTTTTATTTGACCCCAGCCTCCAGGGGGGTTTGTACCTTTCAAAAAACGTCTAAAATTGACTTGTAACCATTTGTATCGCAATGAAACTCAAAAAAAAAAAATAACTGTTATTTAAAATTATATCCTTTTCCCAAATTTACCGAGGATCGGCCCATATTTGACCTCATTTAGAAATTTTAGTTTTTTCAATAAATTGCTTAAATACTTTGGAATTATGGTAATATTCAACATAAAAGTTCCTCTTTAAACTGATTCGTACTGTTGATATTATGCTCATGTAAAATAAATAATTATGTCTTTTTTTACATGAAAACATTAAAATTTGCATTAAAAAAATACTATAGCGTGTAATAAATTTTTTTTAAATCAAATTAAATGGTTTTTATGTTAAAAATTTCATTTTATTTTTACTACGAATAAGTAATTAAAAAGGATTATACAATTAAACATCAAAAAAACACATGCATAGTTGCATGTAAAAAATCACCGTATAAATGTTCATGATTTAAAATCTTATAAAAAGTTGAATATTACAATACTCGATCTGTTAAAATATTGTATTAAAAGTTAATACTAGCCATAAGATTTTAAAAATTATTTTTGATTTGGAAATTTGGATCAATGGAAATCATGAAAATTAACCAAAAATCATTCTTAATTTTATGGAAACCGGTGTAATTGCACAAGTCAACAAAAACAAACCTTTTGTGTGCCTTTTAATAAAAATAGCTAATTCCCTGTTGTATCCTATTCATATATAATGTAAAAATCACCTGTTGGCAACTCTAAAATTTAGTGTCATCATGTAATATATATTAATAGTTGTAACTTAAGTATAATTAAATAAAGTATTGAAAAATGAAGTAAAGAGCAACGCGTGCTTAATTTCAATTCAAAAGACAGAACAAGATTGGCGACGAGGAAAATTGAAAAAAAAATAAATATAATAAATTAAAAATTACATCACTATGGATTCAAATCAATTTCAACAATTGCTAGAAGTTTTTACAAAAAATCAACGTGATTTACTTCAGCAAAAGATTCGGCACAGCCGAATATAGCACTCTAACTTGTTATATTATACCTAAATTCGAATACTTATGAAAGACACTGTACATGTGCGTGTGTAGATGCATTTGGTTTTATTCAGCTGTGTATTTTCTATGTTTGAATGCTGTTGGCGTCATTGAGTTGTGTATTTTGTTTTTGTAAATTCTATTCGTATATTTTGATGTAGGTTGGTTTTATTGCGTTGTTTATTTTGTTTTTGTTTTTCTGTGTTTTTCGTTTCGTTTAGCGTTGTTGTTGTTCATTTTGTTTTTCTTTTGGTGCAGACGAGAAAATTTAAAATTTATAAAATATGTTTAAAATACACTATGGTGAAGGGTATATAAGATTCGGCACAATGAAAGGTCTTTGGGAGACGATTATAATGACATAACACAACTTCAAAATTATTACAATGTTGTAATTTTTTGGAAAATTTTTAAGTTTTTCAAATTTTTACATAGATTTATATAATGTAATTAATTGAAATTGTTACATTATAAACCTTATACAATTAATACAAAAATTTCGTTCGGTACCGAACCCGAACTTCGGTAAATCTAAAAGCTCGGCTGAACACGAACTTTTTTCTTACATAGAAAACGCATTAATGATTAAAAAGTAATAAATTTATAACATTTAAAACCAAAAAATGAACATCCGGAAGGTTTTTTGAAGAGGGTCTTTAATTAGCAATTGGGTCAATTATCAACTAATTCCAAATTCCTGACAGTGATAAATTTCTAATAACAAACAATTTTTGTGAAATGCATATATCTTAATACTTTTATTTTTGCTTTTTAAACGATTTATAGACAATTATACAATTCTCTGTAAGAGTACGCAGAGAAAAAACATGGTTGTGGTTAAAATAATGATTGTTGTTATTGTAACAATTTTAAAATATCATATTATGATTAAATACCGTCAAAATATTTCATTATAATATTTTTGTATTTATCATAATATTGTTATTATGATCCAAGGTGATCAAAATTTCGTTTTAAATATGTATCGAAATCAAAATGAATTTTATCGAATTAGTAAAATTACAGTTTCTAAAAAAATAAAAAATATATATAATACAATACAATACCTAACACAATTCACAAATTTCAATTTGCCGATTTATATGAAATTTTGGTTCATAAAAAAATTTAAGTATAATTTCATAAAAATACTAGTATTTCTAAACCTGTTATGAACGCTATTCATTTTCTAAAGCGAACCTTATATGGAGGCCATGTCCAAATGTAAACTGATTTTGAATACCAATCAAACAGCAACAATAGTTTAGGACCTATCGTTCTTTTAAGATATTGACAAATGAGATCAAAGATTTATAGTTGAAACTAGATAATTCAAATTAATGGTTTCACTTTTCTTTGCTTTTTAATCACATTCTGGTTAACAGTTTTTCTAATCAGCCAAAAAAAAACTAAACGTTTAAAAAGGCATTCAGTACCTATGAACATCGGAAATTTATTGTACAGCGAGAATGTATGATAACTTCTGTAAACAAATTTTCAGCATTTTTAAAACCTTTTGATGATGTAAAAATATGATAAATAAACATTTTATATAAAGTTCGGCGTTCGAACTCCGAACCTCAAATAAATTCTAAAAATTGTTATTGTTTTCTATATAAAATGAGTAGGAAATGTTCGTTCGCATTTAGAAGAACAGGCAGAAAGTGTCGATTTATTTATACGATTTTTTATCCTCGCATCATTTAAATTTTTATATATCTTTTTCTGTAAATTTAGGACCAATATGTTGATTTTACATGTACCAAGGTTAAAAGTTCCAAGGAGCCAATAACAATTTATATGAATGATTCCCTGTCAATATCAGGCAATGAAAATATAATAAAAAGTAATAGAAGAACAATACGGCAAGCTACAGCAATGAATCTTTCCCCAATATGGCTAAACAATATGACAAAGAGAATGTAAATCCAACATCACTACACAATGTGAACGAAACTCAAAATGAAACTTGCGAAATGGAAATAAATGATGACCTCAAAATACAATCGCAAACAAATGATGTTAATGTTCAAAAAGAAACGCTTGCATTTCAAGAAAAACTAAATCGTTTGTCATTTTTACAAGATTCTGATGATAATATGAATATCGATAATAGTTTAGAAGCTCGTATTGCAGAGCCCAATAATAAAGCGAGGCCAACCATCAGCTTTAATGATGCTATCGAAATGTCTCCAAAAGAAACATTAGCCAAAAATAAAAAAAATTCTCGTGCAACAATTAATTGTAATCAGCCAATTGAAATATCACCACAGAAAGGTAAAAGTGAAAGTTCTCAAATTATAATGCCCATTAAAAAAGTAAACTTCCGACAGAGTATTAACTTTAATAAAACTATTGAATTTTCTCCGAATAAAGTTGAGGTAAAAACAGGGTACAAGGATAAGTCGAGGCAAACTCTAAATTTTAACCAGTCAATGGACATTGATTCCAAAAATGCAATAGTTGGAGAGTGCAATAATCAACATGAAACTATACCAAAAGAAAGATCTCGTCCTACTATAACTTTCCATCAACCCATAGAAACCAGTCCACCCAAAGTAAAAACAAATTTGCCAAGACAAACGATTAATTTGAATGGAGATACTTCTAATTCTCCTGCCAAGCTAACACAAGAACCTGCTTCTACCAATAACATAAATGTTCCAGAAAGTATTCGCAAACCTGGTCAGTTACCAAAGTTAGTTGTTCGGAAAATATGTACACCACTTGTAAATAAAAGTAAAAATCCGATCGATTTGGAGCAACAAAGAATGTTGCGTTACAAAAAGAAACAAGAACAGAATGTAGCACCTGGTAACGTTGAAAATGTGACAACTGTTGGAATAGAAAAAGGAAATCCATCAAATGCGGAGAAGTCCTTAAACTTTTCGTTGAGTAGTGTAAAAAACATGTCTTTATCGCCTGACTCGTCGTCTCCTTTAATTCCATCCGAGTTTAAAGCTTTGAACTTTAAGCAGTTAAATGACGAGCTTGAACGTGGCAAAATAAATGTTTTTGCTAATGCTCCAAAAACTCCCAGTACTGATCGTAAGAACCGGAATACCGCATCAAAGCATTTTCAGTCATCTTCGCAGCCTGTAACCAAACAAAGGAGAACTCTCGTTTTTGATGATGTAGATATACCGACATCGTCTGACGACACGTTGAACAAGGACGTAAAAACTTTAAAATCAAATAATTATTTCGATTTTAACAGTACTCAAGATAACATTGGACAAAACAAGAAGTATAATGATAAGTGTCGTTACTCACAAGCCGATGATATAATGCTGGATAATACTAGTTTCCTAACAAGAGCCAAACTAAGCGATGAGACTGTATGTCGGAGTAATTCAAAGAGGGAAGTAACACAACTAAATGGTATCATGGACTTATTTGATGAATCATTAAGAGATGCCGCCAGTAAACTTGACAGAGGTTTATTAAGTTCATGTGTAAAAGCTAAAAAATCATGGTAAGTTGTTATTTAATGAAATATTGTTTGTTTATACCAGGACTTAGGGGACGACCATTATTTTCAATACTTTATTTAATTATACTTAAGTTACAACTATTAATATATATTACATGATGACACTAAATTTTAGAGTTGCCAACAGGTGATTTTTACATTATATATGAATAGGATACAACATCTACACAAATTGATAATGCAATTAGTTAGGCTGGACCCAGTATGGGAGATATAACCAATTATAGAATGATCGTAAAAAATTCTTTAAGCTAAATTTCTGTACATAAAAGCTATATTTCACTCAAAATTTGTATTTATACTGAAAATTGGTAACAAGTAATTTAAGTGATTTATTGATGGGAACACTCATGTTATGAACCGATCGTGAATAAATCTTGAAATAGAATTTTTGTATACAAAACTAATATTTGTGCCGTTTAAGATTTTCGTATAAGGACTTTGTATCGGAGCTATGTCTAATTATGTATATAAAGACAAAATTCCAAAATTCTGTATTTATATCATTATTTGCTAATGAATATTGTGAATCTAAGTGATTTTCTGGTGGCGACAAAATATGGACCGATCGTACAACAATTTTCTAGTGTAATTTATATATATATTTTCAAATGTATGGATATCAATATTTGGTAATGAGTTATGTGCATTTAAGTGATTTTCAGGATGGAACCTAAATGAATGAATGACCAAGAATGGACCGATCGTGAAAAAATTTTCAAATAACATTTATGTGTACAAAAGTAAATATTTTATGGGTATCACTATTTGGTAATGAGTTATGTGCCTATGAATGTTTTTCTGAAAGAAATCTTGTATGAGAGCTATGATCAATTATGGACCTATCCAAGGAAAAATTCACAGTAACATTTCTGTATATAAGAGCAACACTTGTGACAAACTTTATATGGATATCTTAATTTAGTAATGAATTATACGTGTTTAAGCGATTTTCGGGAGGGGACCTTGTATGGGAGCTATGACCTGTTATGGACCGATCGGAAAAAGATTTCTCAGTAATATTTCTGTGCATATAGGCAATACTTGCACCAAATTTTATATGGATATCTTAATTTAATAATGAGTGATTATGTTTTGTTCTGAATGAATTATTTACTCCGTTTCGTATTCCAAAAAGTTGCAACATTGTAATGGGATCCCGCTTTTATGTATTACTTACTTGTACCACATTTTATCGTTATACTCGCATTTTTTAACCAGTAATGATCATTAAAGTAATATTCTGAAACAATTAAATGGACGGTAGGGTCCCATCTTTCTTAAATTTGTTGGAGAGATTTTGGCTAGCTTTAAACTTATGTGTGTCAAATTTCGGCAGTACATTCATATTTTTAAGCCAGTGATATAAGGCCGTCAATGCAGGTGCTCACGTTATCGACAGTCATACACACAGACATCCCCCGGGGGCATGTTACCTTGTTGAAGCCTCCACCTAGGTGTTATTGCAATCCCGGGGTATAAGGAGGTGGCCAATAATTCTAGTCTGGCCGGGACTAAAAAATTGGTTACAGTCTACTACTTGGCTTAGTCCTTGCATAAATTGAAAAGATGTTGAACCAGAGCATAACATAATCTGGTACTATGGTTGGCCAGTTGCCCGCGGGACTATGGCCTGGCTGGTCAGTTGGCTGAGGTTCCTTCGGTAACCACGTAGTGGCTATGGTTTAAACTCAAATTCGCGGGAAGAGTAAGTTGCTGTTAATATACTGATGTAAGGTAAGGTCAATATTTGGGATAAGTTCGGTGCTGTTGCCGAAACAACAGATACCCACAGAGGAGTGACTGTGGGACTAAGCGTTGAAAATGAGTAGGTATTAATTGTATATGGTGCGGGATGAATGTGAGGTATGGCGGGCCTCACTCCACCTGTCTACCTATAATGAATGTGTCGTATGTTTTTCTCTCATGAATGTGTCATATAAATGAGATGTGTGCTGAGTGGTATGATGATGAATGAAAAGCATCATATACAAATGATAACTAACCCAGTGGTTGGAAAAGTACCACCGTGAAATAGGGCAACATGCCAGTTACTCACTTAAAGCACTTCGACTTCATACACACAGACAGACAGACGGACATGGCTAAATCGACTCCGCTATCTATAAGGATCCACATATTCCAGGTTCTACATGCTTACTTTCATGTTTCTAGGTTCAATATTATAGAAATCTCAAAAAGTAACTTTAAAAGAACGAAAATATACCAAAAAGTTCCATATTATGGGTTGTCACTTTATCCGGGCTCTACATACTTAATTACATTATAAACATTTAAGAATGTACCTTAAAAAGGTCGAAAAAGTACCAAAAAGTCCCTTTTGCAGGTTCTTATGTTTCATGTTTCTAGGTTCAATATCATAGAAATTTCAAAATGTACTAGTCGAAAAATGAACAAGTAAGAGTGCTATGTTCGACTATGCCGAATCTAATATACCCACCACAAAACCGTATGCAGTAAAAGGAATGCTTTTCTTAAAACAGCAGGGTGATATTACTTATCAAATTTACTAATAGGACCATATATGAGGGGTAGGGTGAATTATTAACTGTTTTTATAAAATTTTCATTATTTTTTAGATATAAAACATGATTACATCGAATATCGAATAGCTTTTGGCTTTAAGAAACTTACTTATGTAAAATTCCATCGTTACACTCGTACTTGTAAGCCAGTAATGAACGTTAAAGTATTTAACTGGAGTTGACATTATATAGGGCTAGGATCAATTAGGCACCGACCATATACAATTTACTAGAGAGGATTTTGCTCGTAAGAGACTTACTTATGTCAAATTTTATTGCTATACTCGTATTTTTAAGCCAGTTATGATCGTTAAAGCCATTTTTTAAATGAGACCTTATATGCACGCAGAGAAAATACATATTTCGACATGGGTACTCTAACTTAACTATGTTCACTGCAATAATACATTGTTATCAAAAACATATAATTGTTATTTTAATTCTATTTAAGCAATATTGTTGTTACTGTAATCATATTCATGTTTAGGACAATTACAAATTTGAGTATGATCCACCGAAAAATAATTATTTGTTCAATAACATATATAATGGTAATGATGAAAACATTTTATGTTACTTACAAATATTTAAACTTACAAATAACAATTATATGTTATGTTGATATATGTTATATAAACATTGTATGTTATGTTCTTATTAATAATGTTATTATTAATATTTTTTGTTGCTCTATGTTCATACAACAACAAAACAACTTTAGCCACACACTTCACACATATTAATTTTTGTGTGTTGTTTTACGCGACAATAAAATGAGTTGAAATAATTCTCATTTGGTTTATAACATTTTATGTACAAGTATTTTACTTTCAATACATCAAAATATACGAACAGAATTTACAAAAAGAAAATACACAACTCAATGACGGCAACAGCATCGAAACATAAAAAAATACACAGCTGAATAAAACCAAATACATCTACACACGCACATGTACATCTTTATCCAATTCACAGTGTTGTTGTTGCTTTTTTAACAAAGCATGAAAAAATGTGGCTTTCTTGATGAAATTTTCAGAGGTTGTCTTGGATTTTTGCTCATATCTCCGTTATTTATAGACCGATTTTGTTGATTTTAAATAGCGATCTTCTCGAAAGCATGTCTAACTGAATTATTGAAGATTCGGATCTCGCCTATATCCTGGGACCTCTAAAAACTGATTTCAACAGACAGACGGACAGACAGACATGGCTTAATCGACTCCGCTATCTATAAGGATCCAGAATATATATACTTTATAGGGTCGGAAAATTATATTATAGAAATTACAAACGAAATGACAAACTTATATA
>NC_060949.1:13001177-13002393 GCF_022045245.1 Lucilia cuprina | reverse complement strand
TAACCTGTTGGTTTGAATACATTTATTAAACTGCAAACGATTTACAATATAATGTCGTTAGTTCAAAGTTATACAGAGTTGCAAAACAGGGGAATATAATATGTAAAAGTAGTGTGTAAGTTAATTAAAGTGCAGGAGAAATAGATACAGGGTATTACAATTTTTTCGTTCATTCGCAACATGTCGTACGGTGATATAAACAATATTTTTTAGGGTAATAAATTTATGAAAATAATATTTATTTCTTTAATAAACATGAATTTTTATTTTTTTATATTTACAAAAAAATCAATATAGAAGAATATCTTTATAAGCACATTGTGGCATATACTACAAACAAATCTTGTTTATAATCACATAAGCGATATCAATTTGTGTGCAATTAAGAGATGTGACTGTAAGCGAAAAGTATGTGGAGTCTAGCTTAAGTTAGAAGCAGAGACTGAAAATAACGGGTCCACTCTGTTTTGATAAGATTAATTACTGTGATCACCATTTATAATAGTGTTTTTGCAATTTATCACTAAGAGAAACCTTTATGTTAGATTTTTTTGATAAGTGGTTGAGAGAAACCGAAAAGAAAAACAAAATAACTCGCTACAACTGATTTTGATTTAGTAAACATTTTTGAAAAGGTCTTCCTATGATTTTTATTTTTAAAAGCAAAACAATAAATCGCAAATGTAAATACACGATTGGGACACACATACGAACAAACTATCTTCAGAAATCATAGCAAACAACAACAATATACTATCCCACTCTCATTTAAGCAAGAGAAAAAAAGGAATACAAAAACCAAGTGCTCAACCAAAAACCTAAGTGACAAAACAAAAGTAGTAAAGGTTATACTAAACCATATAAGTAAAAATCATTTTAGAACTGTTCCGTTCTTATTGATTTATTAAAAAACAAGTAAGAGTTCTATATTCGGCTGTGCCGAATATTATATACCCTTCACTATGGTCCCAGCAAAAAAATTAGGAAAAAGAATTAGAATTTTCACCACAAATAACATACTTGAAGTATTTCCAATTTTGGTGAACAACCTAGTAATTTTACATTAGCGTATCATTGGAGGGATGTTGTTCATTTTTGACAACTATGAACTACATCTAATCTTATCCATAGATGCAATAAAAATCCGATATTTGCATGTCAAAAATAAACCGAATTCGTTCAATGATATGCTTATGTTAATTTCATTGGATTTCCA
>NC_060949.1:12948531-13001077 GCF_022045245.1 Lucilia cuprina | reverse complement strand
CTGTGATGCAGACTGGGCCGGAGATGTTGACAACCGTCAATCCACAACCGGTTATGTTTTTGTGTACCAATCAGGTGCAATTTCTTGGTCAACGAAAAAACAGAAAACATTGGCATTATCTTCGACGGAGGCCGAGTTCATGTCACTGACGGCTGCTATCCAAGAATCAGTGTGGCTGAAACGTCTTGAAGCTGAACTCAACCCTAACAGTGGCAAAAGTATGCTGCTATATTGTGACAATAAGGGCGCCTTACAAGTAGCCCTTAATAATAACTATTCACCAAGAACTAAACATGTGGACATAAAGGCCAAGTTTATCAGACAAATCATCGATGAGAAGGAAGTAATTTTAGAATACTTGTGCACAGACGAGATGGTTGCCGACGTGTTAACAAAAGCTGTTACTCCTCAGAAATTAAATTATTTTGTAAAATATTTTGGCCTTTACTAACACACATTTTATATTTGAATTGAAATGTTAATTTTATTTTCGATATCTTATTTTTAATTTTGTAAAGAGCGTACGAGAAATCATTTGATTTTGTGAATATTTCATTCAGGGGGAGTGTTGCGAATGAACGAAAAAAATGTAATACCCTGTATCTATTTCTCCTGCACTTTAATTAACTTACACACTTGCTACTTTTTGCATATTATATTCCCCTGTTTTGCAACTCTGTAACTTTGAACTAACGACATTATATTGTAAATCGTTTGCAGTTTAATAAATGTATTTAAACCAACACGACAAAAAGAGAAAACATTCATGTGTTATGATTAAGTAAACAAAGGTATATTTCTGTTTCTGGGTCTTTAATATAGATCCTTGGGTCCATGTTGTCCCCAATTCCTACATACATATATACCAAATTTCATTAAAATCGGATTAACCGTTTAGAAGTTACAGTATTATTTCCCTCTTTATACCCTACACCACTTTAGTTGGGAGGGTATATTGGGTTTGTGCTGATGTTTGTAACATACAAAAATATTCGTCCTATACCCACCTTAAAGTATACCAATCGGCTTAGAATCAATTTATGAGTCGATTAAGCTATGTCCGTCCGTCTGGCTGGCTGCCCATGTAAACCTTGTGCGAAAGGCACAGGCCGCAATTGGATGAAATTTGGCACACACGCTTCTCTTGACACAAGCACGAAGCCTATTGAAAATGGTTAAAATAGGTCCATTATTTCGACCCATACAACCGTACCCCCCAAATAGGGCCTTTTGGCTTATAATTAATTTAAATGATCTTAGTTTTATAGAACTTTAAATGACACTACCGATTTTTGTAATGATCGGGCTTCATTTGACCCTATCCCCCATACGAACTCCCCTTCAGAAAATGACTTAAAGGTCAAAATTCACTTACAAACACTAATAACACTTTTAAATTCTACAGAAATAATATTGAAGAAGACTGAACTCCCCCTACCAACATTTTTAAGGATAGGGCCATATCCTACTCCCCTTTGAGCCCTCTTAAAAAAATTTCTTTTTTTGCCAAAAAAAGTAAAAATATTCCGAAATAAAGTTAAAAAAACAAACCAAATGCTTTATTTTTTTTAAATAATCCCCATTTTTAACATACATACTGACTGGTGTAGGGTATCATATGGTCGGCTACGCCCGACTATACATTCATACTTGTTTTTTTCCTATACCACTGTGCAGCGTTTAAAAGTTTCCGACATATTCTGTGCCTGGTATGTGATCAGGCACGTCCAATGCAATACTTTAAATTATGATGATTTTAATAAATAAAAACCACTTTAATTATATTACTTTATCAATTTCTTAATTTCTCTTAATAGCAAACTATTTTTGTTACGTATTTTTTTGTCTGATAACTCCCAAAAACATATTTTATTGCTTTATTAAATATTTTTTTATAATAAATTTAAAATTTACTTTTTTTCTAAGCGATAAATAAAACTTTAGTTAGTTAGTTTGAAAGGAGGATGTATACACATCAAATCCGAAGAAATACACCTAGGCCTCTATCGGGCTTGTTTTGGGCTCCTTAACCAGTGGGTGGGAATCGAAACCACCACCTCCGGTCTACCAGACTAGAACACTAACCACTAACCTACCGGAGACCACAATAAAACTTAAATATAATGATTATTCTCTGAACAAAAAATAAGAAAATAAAATAATATTTAAAAAATAATTTTCCTAACAAACTTAATAATCGCCTCAGTCTATAGAAATTTCTTCAAAAAATTCGAAAGTTAAAGCTTTATTTTTTATTCAATCGTGGTTTATATTTTAATGGATGAAACACTGTTTTTATGTGACAAGGCCCTAGTGCTTTTGACTATTAAAAATGCTTAAAGAAATTTTATACTTTATAAATTTTTCTTTTCATAAACAAGTTTTTAAATAAAATGTTTTGTTAATATCACAATAAATGAAATAAATTATTACTGTATACATAAAAAATAGTTTTCATTAATTATATGTTTTTTAGTTTAGACAGTTTTCCGGGGAAACCGTCAAAAAAAAATATTCAAATCAAAAAGTAAACAAGTAAGAGTGCTATATTCGGCTGTGCCGAATCTTATATACCCTTTCACCACAGTGTATTTTAAACATAATTGATCTTACAGTCTAGTTAATAAAAACATTAAAAAAATTTGAGTCGAATGTTTCGGCGGCGGCTCAAGCAACTAAATATAGTTCGGCGGCGGCTAAGCTCCGACTCGAAGCCGGTCGACTTCGACCTCTTCTGATTTATTGCTGGTAAACATTGACGAGACGTAGATTTTGTTTTTGTTTATCGTAAAAAATTGTTTTAAAAAGCACTTGGAAAAAATTTGTGTTAGTTTTAAATTTCAAACTTACATTATTCGCAAAAAATTATTGTACAATAACTCACAATCTACTCTCATATAATTGAAAACGTTTTAAATACTTTTTTCTATTTATTAAAAAATATATTTGCAAAACAAAAGGGAAAATTATTTTATTTTAACAAAAAATGCAAATCATATTTTTTGCTGTGTATTTTTTGTATTTTTGGATTCCAAACATACAAAAAATACACAGCTGAATAAAACCAAATACATCTACACACACACGTGTACATTTTTTTCTATGTACAGTGTTTTTGTTGCTTTTTTAACAATTTTTTGATGAAATTTTCAGAGGTTGTCTCGGATTTTTGCTCACATCTCCGTTATTTACCGACCGATTTTGCTGATTTTAAATAGAGATCTTCTCGAAAGCATGTCCAATAGAATTATTGAAGATTCGGATCTCGCCGATATCTGGGGTCCTCTAAAAACTGATTTCAACAGACAGACAGACGGACAGACAGACGGACATGGCTTAATCGACTCCGCTATCTATAAGGATCAAGAATATATATACTTTATAGGGTCGGAAAATTATATTATAGAAATTACAAACGGAATGACAAACTTATATATACCCTTCTCACGAAGGTGAAGGGTATAAAAATAATAAATTAAACCTTATAAGTGACACATTGTAAACTAACTTGGAATTTATTCAATCCCGAATAATTTCATCTGTAAGTGGATTAAACTTTTAATGAAATGAATTAAATAATATGTTATTTTTATGAAATTTTTTTGCAGATTCTATATTTTTACAAGAAACCCAAAATAAATAAAAAATACTATTTCTATGAATATGTATATAGCATATATGTATAAAAATGTTATTAACAAATTATTCATAAATTCCAAAATTGTGCACTAACAAATCGATTAAGACGTTTCGTCTACATTCCTATAGTACTAGTTATTAGAATGTCTATATTTTTTTATTTATTTTGTATTTTGTGTTTATTTTTGTTTGTTTTTATAACTTCCCACAGAATCCTGTACAAAAAGCTAAATTAAGTTTCATCTCGCTGTCTCACCCAAATTTATCCGACGTATCTTTAATACAACATCAAAAAGATCAACAATATTGTATGGACACCATTCAACAGATACCATCCCAAAACCAAACTGAAAGTGTAGAACCCGTTATAAAAAAAGACCAATTCACTAGTGATGGAATTGAGCATGCCATTGAAGATCAACCAAAATTGAATTCTTCCTGCTCTGCTCTAAAACTTAATGCAGCAAAATCTTCTAGTCCTCCTCTTATAACTCCTTGTCAAAATCAAAAGAAGTAAGATTTTTTTATCTTTGAAATTATTTTTATACTAAATTTTTTAATATTTCTAAATCAATTTGTTAGGTACAATTTAAATATTGCTGGTATAGAAAACTATGCTCAATTACAGGCCTCAATACCGCAATGCTGGTCCGAACCGGCCATGGGTAATGCTTTGCGTAGAGACTTAGAACCACCCATAGTACAACAAGCAGCATTTGATAATATTGTAAGCAATGTATTTATAATTTTCTTTTAATTATATTGTATTAACATAAATTATGTATATAATGGATATACATAAAACAACTGAAATCGCTAAGTTTCTTAATTTGCAACCTGAATTACTTTTAGAATTCTTATATATTATTTATTTATTTATTTATTTATTTATTTATTTATTTATTTATTTATTTATTTATTTATTTATTAGTTGTCTTAAATTTATAATTAAAATTTAAGATAACTTAAATTTAGCTATGACTACTGCGGTCTTAAGCTAAGATTGGTTTATACAGAAAATACTGAAATTATACAGATAATAATATGAATATATAATCTGATAAATTAATTATTAATATACACATTTTGATACATTATTAGATGTCTTTGAATATGTTAATAGTTTTCAAGAATTTTATAATTGTAATTATATTTTCAATTGATGGATTAGAAATATAGTTTATTGGCTCATTTATAAAGAGGTTTCTGCGGGTTCTTTCGAATTTAATGCAATTTTTTATTATATGTTCAAATGATATTGGATTGATTTGGCAATATGGGCAAATGTTTGAAATGTCGGGTTGTATTATGTGTATATGTGTGCAGGAGGTGTGTCCAAGTCTAAGTTTGATAAATTTAGTACTTTCATGATAGGTAATATAGTTCGTAAGATTGGAGTTGAGGTATTTTTTAACGTTTATTTTATTTTGATTGATGTGTCTATACCAATTTGAAGTTTTTGACCATAGATTATTTTGATTAATTAATAAGTTTTTAATGTGAAGAGATATGTCATGGGTATTAAGGTTAGGTGTTAAGAAAACGGGGGAATTATGAGATAGTTTAGCCACTGAGTCAGCAAATTCATTGCCTTTAATCTGGCAATGACCAGGAATCCATAGAATTTTTATATTTGAGTTTTCTAATAGGAAGTCTCTGATGTACTTGGAGTAGTAGTTTGTGTTATGTAAGTTCTGAATAGATCTAATAGCTGAAAGTGAATCTGAACAAATCATAGTTTTTGTTTTTATATTTCCGATATATTTAATAGCCTCAAAAATTGCTATTATCTCCGCAGAAAAAATTGTAGAATAAGAGGGTAGGATAGAATTTTTTATGATGGAATCAGAAGTAGTAACACTGTAAGATACGTTGCCGTTATCTTTGGAGCCATCTGTAAAAATAAGTTGGTATTCATTATGCTTTTCTTTAATATTCAGAAAATGTTGTCTGTATGTGATGTCAGGTGTGGAAGATTTGGAATATTGGGATAAAGTTATATTTATGGAATCCATAGATAGATGCCATGGTGGTTGGGTATTGATTTTGGTTACCTTTAGTGGCTTAAATGGTAGGTTATATTGTCTAGCAAAGTTAAAAATGCGACTGAGTGTTGATTGGATCTTATTACAGTTCGGTTTCAAAGAAAGTTTGGAACATATTTTGAATATAGGAGAATCTGAACTATTAAGAATATTTTTTAGTAGATTGAAAGTTATGATGTCCCTGTTTGTCTCCAAACAGTTCATTCCAGCTTCAAATATCATGTTGTGAATAGGTGTGGTTCTAAAAGCTTTGAATGTGATTCTAAGTGCAGAATTTTGGATAGTTTTAATTTTTCTGAAGGATGTTTTAGGAGAGAAGCCATACAGGAAAAGGCCGTAATTAATTTTAGATGAAGTTATTGACTGTATGATTGAGGTTAATGTGTAAATGTTGCAGTTAAATTTCCTATTAGATAAACATTTAATTATATTTAGTCTTTTATTAAGATCTTCAGTAATAAATTGTATATGACCATTCCAATTGTATCTGTTATTAAAGATAATACCTAGAATCCGCATAGAAGTACAGTCTTCTATGATAAAAGAACCAGAAGAGATGTTAGGTTTACATGTTTTTTTTCTACAGATGTGAAGATGTTTGCATTTAGACAATGATAGTCTTGCGCCTGAGTATTTACACCAATCTTCTATTTTGTTTATCAAAGGGTTAATATCTATGGTTCCATTTTTTTCTTTCCCGATTTTCTTAATTATATAGAAGTCGTCTGCATAAGCACAGAAGTTGTATTGTTTAATTGATAAAAGAGTATTGCTAAGTTTATTATAAGAGATGTTGTACAAGTTTGTTTTTGGTTTTACTACTTAAATTTTTGATCATTGGATAAGATATCCTGTCTATGCCGGGCGTATTGCCCTTCATTTTGCTAAGGGCGAATTCTAATTCGATTAGTGTGATGTCTTTCTCTAAATTATTAGCCATATGTGAGGGGAAGAAATTAAATCTGTGTTTCGTAATCTGATTTTTATTTAATCGAAATTCTTCAGAGAAGTTGTTGTCATTTGATTCAGATGACCAAAACTTCCCGAATTCATCCGCTATCTCCTGTTTGTCTGTCAAAAATTGTCCAGGTATTTCGATGGATTCTATAGTGTTTATGGATTGTTTCAGGTTGATTCCGCAAAATGTTCTTATGTTTGACCAAATTTTATTTGTAGGTGTTTGGGGATTAATTTCAGATGTGAAATTAGAAATAGATTTGTTCTTCGATATTTTCAATTCTCTTTTGAATTTAGCTGCCGCTCTTTTATAATTAATTATATTTTCTGTGTTAATGTTTCTTTTTAATCTGTTCCATAGTTTATTTTTCTCCTTTTTCAATTCAGAAAGGTGTTTATTCCACCATGGAGTTTTTTTGGCAATATTGGGATTTATTTGTGGAATAGAGGAATTTGCGCTTTGTAGAATTATTTTCTGTAGGTTAGAGGCTTCCTTATTAATGTTATTACTGATGGGGCGATTATTGTCGAAAATAAGAGAAAGTTCTTGAAATTTATCCCAGTTGGCATTATTGGTAACAAAATTTGGTCTAGGCTTAGCAGTTGTGGATTGGGGAGAGACAAAGAGTTTGATAATGATTGGAAAATGATCACTTCCATATAGGTTGTTTTCAGTTTCCCAATTTGACTGAATTTTTAAGAATGATGAACCAAAAGAAACGTCAACATGTGTAAATGAGTTGTGAGTGCTGAAATGTGTTGGTGAACCATCATTAAAAATAACGTAGTTCGAATCGATGACGTAATTTCCTAAAATAATGCCTCGGTGGTTATCATTTGGGGAACCCCAAATAGTATTCCAACTATTGAAGTCTCCTACTATAAGGACGTTGTCAATAAAATTATCAAACATGTTCCTTAAATTATGATGGTTGAAATTTTTAGACGGGGGAATGTAGGTGTTAATTATTGTAAATTTTGCTTTAGCTTGAATAGTGACACTAACTGCGTCGAAATCATTAGGTAGATTAAAAGGGGTAAATTGAAGAGAGTTGTGTATTAGAAGTGCAACACCTCCGTATGAGTGAGTTGCTGTGTTTTTAAAGAAAATGGTATAGTTTATTGGGATTGGAATACCAGATGTGGAATGGAAATGTATTTCCTAAAGAGCTATTATTTTTGGATGGTGTTTTCTTATTAATAGTTGTAATTCATTATAATTGTTCAGATAACCTCTAATGTTCCATTGAATTATATTTATATTCATGATAATTTTAAAATAAATTGATAATTAAAATAAATTGATAATTAAGATAGTAAAAGACAAAATTTTCTATTAAATAAAGTAGAATATGTGATAAATAAAGTATAAATTAATAGAGGTTAGTATAATATCGCCCCCGAAGGTGTTGTTGTCCCACACCTCATCCAAACCGGAGTCCCAAACGCTCATGAAAAGACCCCGCTATAAAGATGTTGCGTTGGCTTAGAAGAAGGTATCACGTCGACTGCAAACCTGATCGAAATTACCAGAATATTTGTTTAAGTTAAAACTCAAAACAAACCTCTGGAATCAATCCAGCCAACACCCGCCGCTACCCCTCCAAATCCCAAACACCATCATTCCGACAGATGATCTTTTATGAGCGTATCGAGAATCCGATCTGGACTTTGGTGTTGTGAATCCAACACAACTTCGGGGGTTCTATTTTAAGATGGTTATTTAAATTTCCATTTCTTCATCTATATCTTGTTTGCTTATAGTTGCCTTGTTGTTGGTTGGTTTGGTGTTAGCTTTGAATTTTGCCTTTAGTTGAGCTTTTAAGCGGTTGGATGTATTCCTAGGTAAGATTTTAGTAGATCGGGTATTCTGATTTTCGCTTGATGGTATCGCTTGAGCAATGTGGTCTATTATGATGATTTAGGCTGATTGTTATGTTGATCGTTTTGCTTGTTTAGATTGTTGATGTTTTTGTTTAGTAGTGGGTCATCATAAGTGATCAATTGGGTTCTTTGAGAAGTTGAAGGGGAATTACTGGCTTTAGTGACTGAAGTAACTGTGTCGTTATTAGGGTGTCTTTTGTTGTATATTTTTTCTGCATTTTTTTGAGATGTTTTTTCGAGTATTCTAATGGCTTGGATTTCCTTGTTTTTAATAAATATTGGGCATTTTCTATCTTTTGCTGAGTGTTTATATTCTTCAATATTATTTTCTTTGCAATTAATGCAACAGATATCATTTGTGCATTCTTCGTTTTTATCTGGTTTAATATGATTATTTTGACCACAATTATGACACAATTTTTGTAATTCACATGTTTTCTGTATGTGTCCGTAATGTAGACAATTATTACATCTAACTGGGTTTGGTATGTAAGGACGAATATATATTTTTTCGTAGCCCATATACACGTGTTCAGGTAATTGAGTTGATGAAAAGGTTAAAACTATTAACCCCGTTTCTTTCAAATTATCATTTACTTTTTTTAATATTTTTTTAACTTCTACAACTTTCTGAGGAGTCATGTTGTTTAAAATTTCGTCCTCTGGAATTCCAAATAGATCTGATGAGTACATAACACCTTTGCAGAAATTTAATGATTTGTGTTCCGTTATATTAATCTTTATGTTGTTGTTGAAGGCAGTTAGTTTAATGAGCTTGTTGGCTTGGATTAAGTTCGTTGTTTTAACTAATATTGAACCATTACGTAGTTTTTTGCATTCAGAAACTTCACCATTGCAAGTAGCATCTATTATTTTTTTGATTAGGAATGGGGAAACATTAGATAAATTTTTGTCACTGTTGTCATCATTAACACGTGTAATAGTAAGATAGATTGGACCGTCTGAGTTTATTGTCACTTTTTTAGAAAAATCATAATCATAATCATTATTTATTTCATCTTAGAGTTGAGATAATACAGAAATTTTACTAATTAATAATAAATATTTTTATTACTCTTTACGAAAAATTTATCGAATGTTGTCATAAATAGAGAAATTTCTCAGAGCTTTTTTATATTTCCACTATCAAAACATTGATTATAGACCCACAAAAGCAAATATATATTCTGGTTCTTTATTAAGTTCTAAGACGATCTAGTCCGTCCGTAATATAATATTGCCATAGGTAAGGTTTGTTTGGTATTTAAAACCGTCCACGTTTTAGTATAGTCCTCTCGAAAAACAGCTTTAACACTCATAACTATTTTCAAAAAGGTAGTATAGTGAAGAATCTCTCCATAATGGTAGGATCCTTAATGGAACCTACCCCACAAATATGGCCCCTACTAAAAAATTACTTTAACGCACATTGCAGTCTTTAAAATGCGAGGATTGCTATGGAATTCGAATTGTTCTATGGATCGTAAAACTATGTCATGGAAAAATTAGGCTGATTGAATAACGTGCCGCAACGGCTCTGAAGTTTAAAAGTGCATTTAGAAGGGGAATTTATCGATTTTCCGGTTTTGCTCAAATTTGGCCATTTAGTAATAAATTTTGAACTTTATTGTAATTTGTTTAATGTAATGCACGGAATAAGCATTTTAGAAAAATATAAAACACAAAAATAGCTTGAAAACTTTTAAAGTTATTGTAACTGGCCATTCACGTGTCCCACAGCACATAAATTGGAAATGTGATAAAAAAAAATTTACTTGTTTTTGAGATGCATTATAAAAAACATTTTTTTTTACTTTAAAATTATTAATAATTACTCGAATTATAGTTTTGGTCGTATATGATAAAGCGAGCTTATTGTTAGCTATTGTCAAAAAAAGTTGATTTTTTCAACGGCCGTTTCAAATCTCCAATTTCAGTTTGTTGAAACTTTGTTAAACTAATTTTAAAATTTTTAGAAAATCTCATGGGGATTTTGGACAACAGATAAAAGAATAAAACGGTGAAAAATTAGATCAATAATTCTTACAGTTTTGCTGTACCTTCTATTCGAACCCTGCGGATTTCGGAAAAATCGCTTTTTTGGAAAATTTTAGAGAATACGTATTAATTCTTTACTATTGCTCATTTTAAACAAAGTATTTTTAGGGTATTTAAGACCAGATAATATAAAATATATATTCATAATTTTATTTAAATCGGACATTCTTAATCCTTAAAATGTCAATGATCAAATTTTGCAAAATTTGTGAATTCTAAGTATACCATGTCGAAATATTATTTATTTGGCGGTCATATTTACCAAAAATTACTGGAAATTATCGTATATAGTCCGATATTTAAAATAGTGCGAGAAAAGGTAGATTAACCCTTTGAGGCACTTGGGAACAATTTAACACCAAAGTTCAAAATTTCGAAAAAAACACTATATATTTAAATAATGCTCTATATAACTAAAGGAATAACAGAAATAAAAAATTAAGTATAAACAAATTATACTTTAGCCCTTTTTGACTATGGAGTTAACTTGGGGTGAACATTTTAATAAAATAAAAAACTTTTTTTTTCAATCCAATATGCCTAATAAGCAAACTTTATGTGGTCAAAATGGGTTAATGCATAAGCTTTTATACCTAATGTATATTTTTTATATTATTTCTGTTTCCTCTAATTATGTAGAGCATTATACAAATGGATAGTGTTTTTACGATTTTTTATACCCTTCACTTTCGTGAGAAGGGTATATATAAGTTTGTCATTCCGTTTGTAATTTCTATAATATAATTTTCCGACCCTATAAAGTATATATATTCTTGATCCTTATAGATAGCGGAGTCGATTAAGCCATGTCCGTCTGTCTGTCTGTCTGTCTGTCTGTTGAAATCAGTTTTTAGAGGACCCCAGATATCGGCGATGTCTGAATCTTCAATAATTCTATTGGACATGCTTTCGAGAAGATCGCTATTTAAAATCAGCAAAATCGGTAGGTAAATAACGGAGATATGAGCAAAAATCCGAGACAACCTCTGAAAATTTCATCAAAAAATTGTTAAAAAAGCAACAAAAACACTGTACATAGAAAAAGATGTACACGTGTGTGTGTAGATGTATTTGGTTTTATTCAGCTGTGTATTTTTTTGTATGTTTGGAATTCAAACATACAAAGTATACACAGCAAAAAATATGATTTGCATTTTTTGTTAAAATAAAATAATTTTCCCTTTTGTTTTGCAAATATATTTTTTGATGAATAGAAAAAAATATTTAAAACGTTTTCAATTATATGAGAGTAGATTGTGAGTTATTGTACAATAATTTTTATGCGAATAATGTAAGTTTGAAATTTAAAACTAACACAAATTTTTTCCAAGTGCTTTTTAAAACAATTTTTTTTTTTACGATAAACAAAAACAAAATCTACGTCTCGTCAATGTTTACCAGCAATAAATCAGAGGTCGAAGTCGACCAGCTTCGAGTCGGAGCTTAGCCGCCGCCGAACTATATTTAGTTGCTTGAGCCGCCGCCGAAACATTCGGCTTAAATCGACTCAAATTTTTTTGATGTTTTTATTAACTAGACTGTAAGATCAATTATGTTTAAAATACACTATGGTGAAGGGTATATAAGATTCGGCACAGCCGAATATAGCACTCTTACTTGTTGTAATTTAATTTGTCTCTTATTTAAAAGGGTTAATTTTAATTTTATAGCTGTTATTTTAAACTTAAGACTTTATACAGTAGTATATTTATGGGGCTTTTTGCATATGGAATGAATTTTTGGGAGGAATTTTATATTAGGCTTAGGTTTAATATAACATGAGAGTCATATTTATTAAACATGACCAATAAATATATAATATTTCAACATGGTATACTGAGAATTCACAAATTTTGCAAAATTTGACCTTTGAACTCCATATTTTATGGGTTAAGAATTTTTGATTTGAATAAAATTTGGAATATATTTTTTACATTATCTGGTCTCAAATACTCTGAAAATAATTTATTTAAAATGTGCAACAGTAAAGAATTAATACGTATTCTCTAAAATTTTACAAAAAAATGCGATTGCCCCGAAATACGCAGGGTTCGAATCGCAAGTACAGCTAAACTGTAAGAATTATTGAATTAATTTTTTCACCGTTTTATTCACTTATCTGTTGTCAATAAATCCCCATGAAATCTTCTAAAAATTGAAAAAAATCAAACTTTTTTGATCATAGCTGACAACAAGTTCGTGTTATCATATACGGACAAAAATATTATTCTAGTAATTAATATTAATTTAAAGTATTTAAATGGCCTGGGGAATTTGCATTAACTTTAAAAGTTTTCAAGCAATTTTTTGTTTTATATCTTTCTGAAATGCTTATTTTGGGTGTCATGAAATCTTCCATATTAATTAAATAGATAAATTTTTATATCTTAGAAAATATATAAGCTAGGACTATGACATTCATGTGAATGTTTATTACTTTTCAATGACTATTTACTTGCCGTCTGCATAATTTGTAATCTTCGTTGCACATTTTATTTTATTGCGTGTTAAGAATTGTGTTTTATAAAAAAGAAGACAACATTAACTTTGTACCTGAAAACCACTATTTGACAGTTATAAAAAATCCGACGTGGATTTTTTATAACTGTATGAACCGATACAGTTTTACGTTTATAATATTGTTACGAAATTGTATTTGCTTTTAAATTAAACAGTTCTTAACGGCCAGTTTCAAGATTCATTATGAATGTTCTAAACAACATTTGTTTAGAAACATTCTATTTCCGGAAACTACTACCAGTTAAAGTAACATTTGGTATGGCAACACTAAGTGAATGTGATTATTAGAGCAATCCTGGAAGTGTCCGGAAGATGTCGCTAGAATATCATGGAAATGTCTGGAAGATGTTGACAAGGTATAAATAACGCCGGCAAGAAAACAAGTCAGTCAGTCTTACAAAGAAGACAACACAATGTTTGCCGCTATGATGGAGAAATTTGCCGAAATTCAAGAAGCATCTAAAGCCACAAACGATAAATTTGCTGAAGTTCAAGAAACTTCTAAAGCAAACAAAGAGAAACTTCTTGCCGAGTTTAAAGCTGATGTTCAAGAAACTTCTAGAGAAAACAACGAGAAACTTCATGCCGAGTCTAAAGCTGAAGTTCAAGAAACATCTAAAGCCAACTTTGCTGAGTTTAAAACTGAAGTTCAAGAAACTTCTAAGGTTAACTACGTGTAACTTCTTGCTAAAATTGAAGAAACTCCTAAACTTTTAGCTAAAATGGAAGCAAAATTTCAGGAATCTTCTAGAGCCACAAATGAGAAAATTCAAGAAATGTCTGAGGTTATTAACTACAGAGTGGATGGCATTGACAGAAAAGTGGCCGATTTAAAAACAAACATTGACAAAAAGGTGGCCGATTTAGAAACAAATATTGATAAAAAGGTTAGAATCAAAGCTCAAAATCTGCAATGTCAAGAAGGAGCGGTACGATTTATTCCAGAAACCTCTAGTAGAATAAAGGCCCCAAGTTTTGACGGAACAACACCTTTCAATGTGTTCAAGTTCCAGTTTGAAATATGTGCAACAATGAAGTAATCTATAGAGCTGATCTTGGCCTTAAAAGGAAATGCTTCAGTATTTCTTTAAAGCGTAAAAGTGAGCAGCAGAAATAATTACGATGATATAATGGAGGCACTACAACGCAAGTACGGTGAAGAACATAAAAAGGAATTATACCGAATGGAATTGCGTGGTAGAGTGCAGAAGGCCACTACAAGACTTTGCATTGGAAATCGAGCTCTTGTTACAGCTTACTTATTCAGGAGAACACCACCCATTTTTAGACATTTTCAAGATAGAGGCATTTGTAAATGGCATTAGCGGTTTGTGCCACACTGACACAAGAAACGGCGAAAATAATTTCAAAGCCTTAAATATGCAAGGTGCGAGATGTCGAGGTTGTCGCTGAAAACGAGGGAAATATAGTCACCGAGTTAAAGGAATTAAAACAAGTAAGAGTGTTATATTCGGCTATGCCGAATCTTTTATACCCACCATCAAATCACTGTTATATAAATGAACTTTGATATTTTGAATATTTTATTATTATATTCCGATTCACAAAAAGCTGGACATTGGGCTTTAAAAAGCTGGACAAAACAAAAAAATCTGGACATAAAAACAAGTAGGAAAGTATAGTCGGGCATGGCCGACCGTTTAAGACATTTTTTGAAGGGGGATTTGTATGGGGGCTAGTGTCAAATAAGGGCCGATCCTTACGAAAATTTGCAGTGTCATTTATAATTATATAAGACTTATTTGTGCCAATTTTTAGAGAGATAAAATAATATTTGACGTAATTATGGCATAAAAAGTTCAAATCGGGAGGTACGGTTGTATGGGGGCCATTTCAACCATTTTCAATAGGCTTCGTCCCTGTGCCAAAAAATATGCTTGGTCCAAATTTCATCAAATTATCTTGAAAATTGCGGCATGCACCTTGCGCACAAGGTTTACATGGACAGCCAGCCAGCCGGACAGACGGACGGACATGTCATAATCGACTCAAAAAATGATTCTGAATCGATCGGTATACTTTAAGGTGGGTATTGGACTAATATTTTTATATGTTACAAACATCAGCACAAACTTATATATACCCTCCCCACTATAGTGGTGTAGGGTATAAATACTGAGAAAATGCTAATTTTGGTTTTGTGTAAATAGTTTCACAGTGATACACCAAAAAAATGCAGGGGTTCTCATATACCAATTCCGTTTTGTTATAGTCCACAGAGTATAAATATATTTTCAGTTTTCCCTGATCACTTCGTTAACTTACTTTTTAGAGCAAAAGATATGAAAAAGCTCCATTTTTGAAGTTTGAAATTTTAAAAATCATAAGTACGTAAGCTGTACGTAAAGAAATTGACTATCGGTCGCAATAATAGGCCTTTTCGCATATTATACAGTAACTTCATGATAGAGAGTAATTTTTAATTTACTCTCAATCAAAAAATATCCAAAAAAATACGCGAAATCCAATTTTTTGTTTATAAACTAAGATTGGTAATGCCCTTTTGCTGAAATCTCAATCGCTAACAAAACACTAAAAAACAAATAATTGTAACTTTGATTTTTCCTATAAATAAAAGTTAACAAAACATGTAGTATCATTAAAAATATATTATTGTTTTAAAATTTCATGATACAAACATATTATTAAAATAAAAATTTACACAAAATCGCTAAGAGAAACCCAAACAAAATTGTTTTAAAAACGCTAGATTGACAATATTTGTTATGATTTTTCATGACAAATAAACTCTTTTAAAAACTAATTTATGATAAATAAATTTAAAATAAATATAATTACAAATAATTTTTTAATATTCGTGTGTTATTAATTTATATATTTCTTTCAAAAAATTTAAAATTTACCAAATTTTGATTTCTTTGGTTTGTTTACATATTCATAAATCAAACATATGTTGTAAATATAAGTTGGATATTTTTTACTGGGGAAAAATATTCAGTATAATCAAAAAATTCTCTATCAACGAACTGTAATTTTTACCGCTTTCCTACTCTTTCGTTGCAAGTTTTCGAAAGTACGCGAACGGAATCCAATAACAATTGTTGCAAATTGTTACAAATTATCGAGTATGCGAACAGACCTAATATTTATTACGACATTCAGCTGTTCAGGTGTTGAGACATGATGATAGAAGAGGGAAATCATAACATAGTTGTATAACAAATGTACAGTTAGAGTTGGCTAACATGATTTGACAAAGATAACATAAAAACAAGTAATAAAGTATAGTCGGGCGTGGTCGACCATATGATACCCTACACCAGTTATGAATATTAAATGTGATTTATTTTGCATAATAAAGCATTTATCTTTAATATTCCCTTGTTCCGATACATTAAGCAATTAATGAATGAAAAACTAATTTTCTGAAAGACGCTTTATATGGGGGCTAGGGGCAAATGTGGACCAAGCCCGATAAAATTTTGTGAATATATTTATATTTACATAATAAGGATTTTCATATAAACGTTCAAAAGCCTCGCAAACTGTGCATTTTCGACTTTACATTGAATTTGTCACATATTGTATGGGATTTTGCTTCCACAACACTGATGCATCTGATCGCCTAATTGAACTGATAATTTTAAACTAAATTTTCACTTCTAAATAATACAGATAGCCATTTGTGCAAATGTGCAAGTTTGCACACGTGTTTCATGAATCCCCTTAATATTTTATTGTGCTGAATTTCATCGCGATATGTGTTTTTATACCAACCATCAAAAAAGATGGGGATATTGTTTTTGTCATTCCGTTTGTAACACATTAAAATATTCGTCTAAGACCCATAAAAGTATATATATTCTGGGTCCTTATTAGATTCTAAGACGATCTAGCCATGTCCGTCCGTCTGTCCGTCTGTCTGTCTGTTGAAAACACGATAGAGTCCAAACACGATAGAGTAGCTAGCGAGCTGAAATTTTGCACAGATACTTAAAGTTGATCCAGTTTGTTTGGTATTGAAAATGGGCAATATCGGTCCACGATTTCGCCTAGCCCCCATATAAGGCCCCCTTTAGAAAATGACATTATCGCCAATAACTGACTAACAAAAGCATCAATAGCGCTGCAATTCGGCACAAACATGTTTTATGGGGACATAAATCTTTTCATAGAATTTCATAAGGATCGGTTCATAATTGACCCTACCCCCCATAATTAACATATACCGGCGTATAGACCACCAGTTATGAATATTAAATGTGATTTATTTTGCATAATAAAGCATTTATCTTTAATATTCCCTTGTTCCGATACATTTAAGCAATTAATGAATGAAAAACTAATTTTCTGAAAGACGCTTTATATGGGGGCTAGGGGCAAATGTGGACCAAGCCCGATAAAATTTTGTGAATATATTTATATTTGCATAATAAGGATTTTAAAATCTGAGACAACCTCTGAAAATTTCATCAAAAAAAGACATATCTTTTTTGCTTTGTTAAATAAGCAACAACAATTCTGCGAATTGGAAAAATATGTACATGTGTGTGTAGATGTATTTGGTTTTATTCAGCTGTGTATATTTGTTATGTTTGGATGCTGTTGGCGTCATTGAGTTATGTATTTTGTTTTCTTTTTGTGGATTCTGTTCGCATATTTCGATGTATGTAGGTTGGTTTTATTGCGTTGTTATACCCACCATCAAAAAAGATGTGGGGTATATTGTTTTTATCATTCCATTTATAACACATTGAAATATTCGTCTAAGACCCATAAAAGTATATATATATTATTAGATTCTAAGACGATCTAGCCATGTCCGACCATGTCAGTTGAAAACACGATAAAGTCCAAATAGAAGTAGGTAGCGAGGTGAAATTTTGCATAAATACTTATAGTTGATGCAGTTTGTTTGGTATTGAAAATGGACAATATCGATCCACGATTTCGCCTAGCCCCCATAAAAGGCCCCTTTCAGAAAATGACTTTATCGCCCATAACTGCCTTACAGAAGCATCGTTGTAATTCGGCACAACCTTGTTTTATGGGGACATAAATCTCTTCGTAGAATTTCATAAGGATCGGTCCATAATTGACCCTATCCCCCATATAAAGTCCCCTTCAGAAAATGACTTTATCGCTCATAACTGGCTAAGAGAAGCATCAATAACGGCATAAACATGTTTTATAGTCACATTAATCTCTTCTTAGAATTTTATAAGGATCGGTCCATAATTGACCCTACAATAATATGATTCGGAAATAACTCATTGTTCATTAATGACTCCAAAAAAATTAAAAAAATGAGTCATAATTGATCAGAAGAAATTTTAAAAAATGCTACCTAGGTTGTTACTTTTTACTTGTGATGGTGCAAGTTGGCTCATTTTGCCATCTTGTCTGGAAAAGTTCATAGAACCGTTTAACTATTAATTCCTTACAGGCTTTTAGCGGTTTGCGGCAAAAATTATCTACTGTTTTTACCAATTTATCGGTCACGCAGTTAACAAACAAATCCTCGTGTCCCCGTACCCATTCCTGGACTAGTGTGAATGTTGTGTAAACACCAATTAAAGATTTGGTAGCAGCTTGTCTTTCAGTATACATTTGAGTATTTCTTTTTGATATTCTGTAGTCGCAAAGCCAGTTTTCTTATCTCTTCATAGCTGATAGTTCATAGAATTCAAAAGATATTTGTGTTGTGTTGGTCCATAGTAAGTTACCTGAAATGTGAGTGCCCAGCAATTCTTGCAAGGATTCTTGCCCACTCGTTATAAACATGTCCAGATCTTATTGAGAAGTTTACTAAAATTCAAAAAAAATATTTGTTTTTTTTTTTCGAACGAATACAAAATTTCCATTTTAGGATAAAAAATTATTCTAAAAATTTTTTCGAGTAATCGAAAAATATTTTAATGTTACTTTTTATCACATAACCAGGCCTGTCAGATTAGCGGCATTTTTCCGATTTTTCTCTTGCTTAAATGAGAGTGGGAGAGTATATTGTTGTTGTTTGCTATGATTTCTGAAGATAGTTTGTGTGTATCATGTATTTACATTTGCGAATTATTGTTATGCTTTTAAAAATAAAAATCATAGGCAGACCTTTTCAAAAACGTGTTAAGTAGCTGATGACGTTACTGACTTATCCTTTTTCCTCGTATCTTAAGATTTTAAAGGCGTTATTCGAATAAAAATTTTAATCGTTCGAATAATTTAAAAATATAGCCGGCTATTCGAATAAACGAAATATATTGTAAGTTTTACTCGAATAAATTTTAACACGAATAGTTCACAAACCTAGTTTTTATTAATGATTGTTTGTCTGTGCCTTAAATGAAGCTACTCCACTTAAGCGATCTTCTTGAAATTGTTGTAGTATGTTCCTCTATGTCAGTAGAGAACAATAGGATATTTTTTATTTTTTAAATTGCCTATGGGTAATAAATTGGCGGATTAGAAATAGGGGCGTCGCACCTTCCATATAAATACAATAAAGAAACAAAAATTGTTTACTTTTGGGAAAAACATTTGCAGACTAGCAATAAGGGGTGTGCCACCCCTCATATAAATTAAATTGGGGATTACAAATAAGGAACGTGGCATCTCCCATATAAATTAAAACTAAAATTCTCTTAATTAGGAATTTTATATGGAAAATTTTTACATCCATATACACTTTTAAGAAAATGAATGGACAAAGTTAAAAATGTGTGTAATAATCAGGGAAACCTGATTAAAAAAAGTGTTTTAAGCGCTTTAAATATGCCGTAAAAAACTCAAAATATGCTCTTAAAATTTAAAATATATGCTCCAAAAATATTTATTTTTTATTTTTTAACATTGAAAAGCTCAAAAAGACTGAAATTGTAATGAAATAATAAATGTTTAATGTCATATTCTATATCCTACAACATTTTTTTATAAATGTTTTATCTCATAGTTTGAAGAACTAGTATAATAGAATTCCGTTGTACGTTCAGATAACCAATAAATAACATGACACCATTTGGTCTCCAAAAAACATATTTCAAACGACAAAGTTTGACACATTTATTCCAATTGTATTCATAGCTTTTAAACTGACATTTTAATCGGTGTTGTCATAAATTCCAATAATTAGTTTTTTAAACTATAAAAATGGATTGGTCTCAAGTAATCAAAAGAAATCGGTTTTATGTCCGATTTAAAATATAATGCTTTATTGAATAAAAAACTATAACATAACGAATTTTTTTCCAAATTGTAAAATAGGCTAAAAAATTAAAAAAAATAGAATTTTATTTTTTTAAATAAAGTTTTGAAAAGAAAATTAAAAATGTATTAAGATGAAAAAAAGCGAAAACATCAAAATATGCACTAAAAGAGTAAAATATGCTCTAAAAACTCGAAAATATGCCTTAAATATGCTAAAAAGTCAAATCATGCAAAATTATGCTCTTATGGGTAAAATATGCAAAAATATGCTCTAACAAATCGATGCCAAAATTCTCAAATTGGTCTGAAACGTGTAAATATCTTATCCATGAGTCCATACGACGCACCACAAAAAACATGCATTTGCATATTTTGGTTTCCCTGGTAATGATAGTGGAGTTTCCCATTAAAAATAAAGAGTAGAGATTTTTATTTATATTGCTTTTAGGGAGGCAAAACACTTTGGGTATAGCTAGTATTACAGAATATTCAAAATGTACCTTTTGATGGAAAAGTACAGAAAAGTCGCATTTTATTCTTTTTTCTATGTTTTAATATTATAAAAAAATTACCCGTACGTCTGACAGAATTATTAATGATTTGGATCTAGCAGATAGCTGGGAATTTCCGAAAACTGATTTATACATACAGACAGACAAACAGACATTTAAAAACAAACTTACCTTATAAAGGCGTTACGTAAACGGACGTCGCAAAACTGGTTTCGATACCTCTAAGGAGTTCGAAATTGTATTTGTAGGTTATTAGGTCACTAAGTTAACATACTTAAATTATAACAGAACAACAGTATACCCTCACGAATATGAAGGGTATAAAAATATGAATAAAACATAAATATTTTTTTTTATTTTTCAGGTTTATCGCATGGATATAACACGTAATGTATGTGTTAGGGAAGTATATTCAGAAGCCGCTGCCACAAATATTGTGCCACCAGATGCTACTTCAAACGTTGGATTATTTAATAATTCAATACACAATCCAGCTACTGAAGTAGAAGATCTGGCAGCAAGAGATGTCCCATATTCAAGCAACACAGGCAACAACAATGATCTCACTAATTTGGCCATAAGTAAACATCGCAATAGTTTGCCTAACGTAGCATTACCAAATCTTCTCAACATTAGTAGTGGTGCTGGTAATAGCGATGGCGTTGGAGATTCCTGTGTACCCACGAAAGAGAAATTTATTACAAATGTTGATATGGATACTCAAAAATCCATTACAACAAATACGATATTACCTTCTGCCTCCGTACAATATGCAGCCAACTTAAACGAAGATGTTCAAGTTCATCATCAAAATAGTGGGTTAGGATCAGACATCGGAACCGCACAACAAGACGAGGGCTGCATAAGTGGACGCTTAGAAATACGTGTGATACCTAATGGTAAGATATTTGACATTTAAAGCGATAAAAAGTTAAACGAAAATGTAGTTAAGTTTGCAAATATCGGTATTAAAAATTATCAAATTAGGTCAACAAAAACAAACATACGAAATGACCGCGGGCACGTCCTGCTAAAAAAATACAAATGACGGAGTAGCTATAAGTATATATAAAAATATTTATTTTTTTACTAAAGCTGATACATTAGGTTAAATCAATAGAAAATTCTTAATCGAAATACTTGTGGAATTTGGAGCTAACATGTTTTATTAAAACCTGTAAACTTGTCTAAACAAATTAGGCTGGGTTTTTTGTGAGTATAAATATGATTATTTAACAAATTTCAATTTTATAATTTTAGAATCAACTTCTCAAAATGATGTGATCTACTACGGTTCCGCTGCAATCCAAAAATCTCCCAATCAACAAGTTATACTGGTAAATGCAATACGTAATGATGACAATGAAGATGATGTGCCTGTAACTATAAACCAAAGAGATGTAAAAGATGAAACCAACAATGACGCGTGTGATTTTAGTAGGGAAAAATTTAATGATTTATTCAAAAAATCACCCGAGGAGATAAAAACTACAAGGGAAGAGTTCGAAGATGTAGGTGATGATGTAATAAAAGCGGATAAAAATGATATTAAGTCAGGTGATGATTTGAATAAAGTTGCAGAAATGTACATTAAAAACGAGGCTGCTGGAGCTACCACCATCGGTTCATGCATTCCAAATATCGTGCCCGTAGGTGGTAGCACCGCTATTAGCAAAATACCCGTATTACAAACTAATATCCGTCAAGCAAAATGTGCATCGTGGGCCGGCGGCGAATTGACTTCTCAACAAGTCCATTCACAACTTACAAGAAACAGCAGCCAGGGAAAACAAACATTTAATGCGGCAGATATTGATAATTTTAATGAAGCTGCTTTGCCTACTCATTCTAACTCTTCCTCTAGTTGCAACAAACAAAATGTTGGTGATAAGCCTGATGGTGTTGTATTTCAAAACCCTGATATAACGGATCTAACACCAGGTTTGTAATTCCATTTTCATTTTAATGTACACTGCTATGTATATGGGAGTGTCTTGTTCTTTATGTACATATACAAAATAATATATGTGAATCAACTAAGTTTTTTGCCTACCTTTTTTTAAGAGAATTTTGTTTTTTGTTCATAAATAAAATTAAAAAAACTGGTAAACAGTTAATTTCAATGAAATTCAATTACGAGATTTTTAATCAATCATTTAAAAATATAAAATATAGAAATTTATGAAATAACACAAAAAGTTATTAAAACAAGTAAGAGTGATATATTCGGCTGTGCCGAATTTTATATACCCTTCACCATAGTGTATTTTAAACATATTAGTTTTATAAATTTTTTCCCGACTACATTATTATTACACCAAAAACAAAACAAAATGAACAACAACAACGCTAAACGAAATAAAAAACAAAATACACAAGGCATCTAAACATACATACCAAAAAACACAGAAAAACAAAAACAAAATAAACAACGCAATGACGCCAACAGCATCCAATCATACAAAAAAAAAATACACAGCTGAATAAAATCAAATACATCTACACACACGTGTACATCTTTTTCTAATATGCAGTCACCTCTCACGAAGGTGAAGGGTATAAAAACGCACTGAGTTGTATTTCAAAATCTTTAACTGCCAAAGGAGAGTGACTTGTATCCAAGCAAAAACCACTGAAGTCCTCATTTATCATCCCCAAAGTCCATATACACTATGTTTAAATTTAGACCTCTCAACAGATCTTAGGTTGCTTGGAAACAATATAAAGTGAAATATCGTGTTGTACGATACAGGTACAATTATACATAGTTAGAACCTAAATCAAGAATAAATATCCAGATCCAACTACGACTACTGTATTTTATTCATAAAATAAAGCACTCAAAATATGAGGTTGAAAATCAAGATTTTAGTATGTAATAGTTCCATAATAGTATACGGTGATATCCCCATACATAAAATGGCTAGGATGGTACTTAGTGTTAGCTTTATTGAATAAGAATCAATGTTATACAATTCTAAATAAAATTCACACAGTCTCCCCAAATAGATGGGGTTTCCGTAATGTAGTTTTTGTTTATCAATACAAAATGACCAAAAACCCAGATTATTTTGTTATAATATGTAGTTTTATAACCCACTAAACATTTCTTCTAGATTCAAATCCACTGATTTTCTAGTATATCATGTATCCTTTCAAAATTACTTATTATTTTTGAAATAAAATCAAAGAAACGATAGATTTCCCGTTAAGTCAAATATTGATAAATTCTTATAGGTATATAGGATAATAAATCGGTTAAAGAAATGTGAAAATTTAGTCGTACCACTACTTAAATATCAATAAAATTTTATTTTAATATACAGGAGTAATAAAAATATAAAAATGTAAAAATTATACAGCAATATTAAAAAAATAAACAAAAAACCTTTATTCACCTAAAAAATTAACAATACATTCACATTTTATATAAAATCTCGTTAGTTAATATCACGTTTTTACTTTTTTTGGTAGAAAATTAAAATATAAGATAATCTTTAAACAACACAACAAACAAATTGCTTAACTTTGAAAAAATAATTGTTCAGACAAAGTTATTTCTTTAAATTTATAAAATTTTACATAGGCAAATTACTTAATTGATTCACTGTATATGAGCAATTTCGTCAAGTGACCCAACTCAAAAAATCGATTTGTATAAAGTTTATACCAAGGTAAGTATCACTGAATAGTAGACTAGACACACATTTTAAGCTCTATCGGTCAAAAAGAGGTGGTCTGAACTCTTTGGCCACTTTTTTCTAAGACCAATAGGTGAAAAGATACACCTATTTGAATAAAACCCTGTATTAAGTAACATAGCTAAGGAAAATGAAAACAAAATAATTCGAAAACAAATAATGATCCGCGAAAATAATCTTTACCAAAATATTGGAAATTGTATTCCCTAAAAATGTTGTAATTACATCTAAAGTCATACGACGAACAATAATCGCCATGTATGCAAAGATTTGATACTCATGTCCTTTGACTTCCACTATATTATTAGAGCCGCGACTTTTAGTTCTTTATTAAGAATTCCTAGACACAAATTCTTAATTTTAGCCAATTTGTCTGAGACTGTGTATAGAAAACGTTTATTAAGGTAAATATCGCTGAAGTTATGGATCTAATGCTAACATCTGCTATATGAATTTTGTTTTTCAATTAAAGTCATTATGATTACTGAATGACAATACATATAACAGTTAATATAAAGTTATAAAAAATATTTCTGCGAGGAGCGAAATTCACATCCTTTAAATTTAAATTTAGGAATTTAATTTCCCCCCAATTTAAACTATTAGAATTTGTTCACAATTTTCTTATAAAACGCTTAAGAGCGTTGTTGTTGTTTTTAACTATATTCAAACAGGAGCAAAGCAACAACACTTTCGTATTTTTTGCTGGTAAACATTGACGATGCGATCATTAACGTACATTTTGTTTTTGTTTACCGTAAAAAATTAGTTTTGAAAAGCACTTGGAAAAAATTGTTGTTAGTTTTAAACTTCAAACTTACGTTACAAAATTTTTGTATACGTTACAGTTATTTTTTTCTATTCTTTAAATAATAGATTTGCAAAACAAATGGGAAAATTATTTTATTTTGACAAAAAATGCAAATCATAGTTTTTTGCCGTGTGCGTATATGATTTTTTTTCATTTCCCTTGTATGAATGTGTTGATTTTTGCAACAAAAAATATTTAATAAAAATATGTTTTCCTTAAAATGTATTGGTATTTACTCTTTCATAAGGAAATTTTGGACACTTCTGCTTTAGAGAATAAAATAAAATCTATTAAGATTTTTGGAAAAGTCAATTAGCAATTGAAAAGTCAAAACCATTTTTCTTTGTGGTAAAACTAGTTGGGCTTCGTTCAATTATTCAGGAAAATGTTTTTATAAGAGTTGTGCTAATGAAACTGTATATGAAATCTAAAATATTATTTGTCCTGTGATGTATCACTGAAATTTTTGTTTTATTACCTTGCTATTTGATTTTTAGTAGGTTTGCAGGTTTGATTTACTTTTTTGTTACCTTTTGGTATCTGAGAATAAAATTTTGTTTCGAATTCTTAAACGAGTCGATCATGTTATAAGCAAGTACATGTAAATAAATGCCATACACTTTATATGTTTATAAGTGGAGCATATACATTTATATTTTAAATATAAACGTGGTAATTAAACCATTTTTCCTGGGATCATGATGTACGAAAATTTTTGCTATGTGAATGCTGTACCTACATCCCGATTAATATTTTTATTATTTAATACGTATATACGGTCAATTTCGTATTAAGTTAAAATCGGTGTCTTCCGATTTGAACAAAAATTAATACTATTGGATAATATGATAGACACAAGATTTCAGCTATTGTTTGAAATATTAGTAAAAAGTTACACTCATTTGAATGAATCCCTGTATTATGAAAATGTCTTTAACCCCCTCTAAATCCGGCAGTTCTTGATCTATAAAGCTGAATATGTGTGTCGGTATTCATCCAATTGTACTAACTTTGGTGCAAGTTTTATCGAAATCAATTTTATGTGTTGGGTCACTTGACACGATACATATACATATAACTTCAAAATAATCATCAAGAGCTAAAAATTATATTAGAGCATTATTGCACTTTGTTTTTTGAAACAAAGTTATTTATCTATTAAAATTTTAGTACATGGAAATAATATCTATATTTTGTTTTAATGTATATGAAATGTATGATACAATCCCCCGATTAAGTATAGTACATAGTTTTTGTTTTTGTGTTTATGTTGTATGGCATACCCCTGTTTTAATTTAAATAAATATTTCATGTAGAAAAATTAACGTTTCGTTTCCCTAACAATTTATTAAACAGCTATGAGGCGTCGCAGAGAAACAGCTGATAAATATGTAACGGATCCTTCGCAATTACAATTACGCTTTGCTCGTCCGCGTTCCAGAAATGCCAGTAGGTAAGTAAGCAATATCTTCCTTAATTTGTTTCTCGCTATAAATTATTTGAACCATGCAGAATGGCATAGAGTTTTTATTTGTAGAAGATCATAAGGATACATTTCAGTTTTTTTATTTTTTTTTTTTTTTTTAAATTCAGGGATTTGTATTACCAATCCAATATATTTTATTAAGATCTGCGTTGTGTTTCTTTACTTGCACTTGTTACTTGCTATTGCACATTTCCTCATCCAAAAGAACAGTTTCATTACGTAATTCATTTAAAAAATAAATAAATAGTTTCACTATATACAATTGTATTTTCAACAATAATCGTTTTTCTTTTTCAAAACGAAATTAAACATAAAATCTAGCTTTTGCAGATAACCAATTTTAATAACGCTTATTTAAAATTTAATTTATTGTATCAATTGCCTATATCTGTATTACTATAATTTTTTGCCAAAATGCTCTTGATAAAAACATAATTCTTGCGGTAAATCCCTATACGTCAAAATTTTATCTTATTATTTTAACACGGCGATTTCACTGGTGGCAAGTTCTCGATTTCATATTACAACGTTGCACACGCACAGAGACATTATTAAGGAACTCAAAAATAAAAATTATTTTTCAATTTTTTTATTTTTCGTTCATCAATTAATCATTATTACCTTAATTTTAGAGTATTTAAACAATTCATTGATGAAAAACTATTTTTTTTTTTGAAAAAGACTTCATATAGAAGTTAGGGTCAAATATTGGTCCATGCCTGAACCCCAAATTTTATAAAATCTGCAATCTGTTTTTGGCTATCTCGTCTGGTAGCTGAGATATGCCGTGTGTATTTTGTTCTATATAGTTAAAAACAGAACTTTTGGTTCTATACCCCAATTAATGTATGTATAATACAAAATCTTGAAATTGATTTGTGCTGGAAATTTTGCTTTATATTGGAGTTAAAATTATTTAATACTAATCTTTTTCAATATATTTTTCTGTTAAAAGTAATTTTTTTGAATTATTTTTGTGAAGAATACTGTTGTATAGAAGTGAATTTAAAAAAATACATATCGCTCATTCACTACAAGACTTAAAATGTATCTGAAGCAGACAAAAATTATTACTTTAGTAAAATAAATTAAGATGGTATGGGGACCTTACATTTAGATAATGTTAAAGTCATTAGATAATGTTAAAGCTCATTACTGGCTTAAAAATACGAGTATAGTGATGAAATTCAACACACATATGTTTCAATTAAGCCAAAATCTATCAAACTTTTATGTGGATCGATATCTATTTGACACTACTCCCCATATAAGATGCCCTTAAAAAAAATTTTTTTAACGATCAATACTGACTTAAAAATACAGAAAAGCGATGAAATTCCACACACATATTTTTGTACGAGTTAAAACCTCTCTACCAAATGTATTGTATTATTTAACCGATCTTTGCTTACATAAAAATACTTGAACAGTTTTGAAATTAAATACATTTATAGAAACGTAAATCTTCCTGCCGAATTGCGGAAAGTGTGGGGAAGTGATATTCAGTGTAAAGTTGTTTTGTATGCACCAAAATTAGTCAGTCAACTTGATGAGTAATATCACCCTGATGTTGATAGGGGAGCATTTCTTTTAAGACATACGGTGTGATGGTGGTATTCGGTACACCTAGATATAACACTCTCACTTGTCTTTTTATACCCTCCACCACCATCAGTGGTGATAGAGGGTATATATAAGATTGTCATTCCGTGTGTAACACCAAATATTCATCTGAGACCCAACAAAGTATATGTATTCTAGATCCTTATAAAATTATGATTTAGATATGTGCGTCTGTCTGTATGTCTGGTTAAAACAGGCTTACGTTAAAACTAAGCCAAACAAATAGACAAAATTCGCTGGAAATATTCATTATTATCCTAAGCAATTTGGTATTAAAAATAGGGAAATCAGTTCACACCGGGAAAAGTTATGAATCAACATTTAAAACAACCTCGAAAAAATAAGCATTTTTTACACATTCTGATGTAATTTTCTCGTAAACTATGCCAGATAGTTCCATGAAAATCACCAAAAATCACAAAAAATTGCCAGCATCGGTCCACAATTTCATATACCTCCCATATACAAAAGTACATATTCCCCGAAAATGGGTTTTTTGTTAATAACTTCCGTCAGAATGTTGATATCTTCACAAAATTTTACAAATTAAAATCTTATATCAATAGAATTTATTAAGAGAAAAAATATTCTGGGTCGGTCAATAATTGGACATAGCTCCCATAAAAGGTCATAGCTCCGATACAAGGTTCCCTCCCGAAAATCACTTAAACGCGCATAACTCATTACTAAACTAAAATACCCAACAAAGTATATGTATTTTAGATCCTTATAAAAGTATGATTTAGATATGTCCGTCTGTCTGTATGTCTGGTTAAAACAGGCTTACGTTAAAACTAAGCCAAACAAATAGACCAAATTCACTGGAAATATTCATTATTATCCAGTTTGGTATTAAAAATGGGCAAATCGGTTCACACCGGGAAAAGTTATGAATCAAAATTTAAAACAACCTCGAAAAAATAAGCATTTTTTACACATTCTGATGTAATTTTCTCGTAAACTATGCCAGATAGTTCCATGAAAATCACCAAAAATCACTAAAAATTGCCAGCATCGGTCCACAATTTCATATACCTCCCATATACAAAAGTACATATTCCCCGAAAATGGGTTTTTTGTTAATAACTTCCGTCAGAATGTTGATAACTTCACAAAATTTTACAAATTATAATCTTATATCAATAGAATTTATTAAGAGAAAAAATATTCTGGATCGGTCCATAATTGGACATAGCTCCCATAAAAGGTCATAGCTCCGATACAAGGTTCCCTCCCGAAAATCACTTAAACGCGCATAACTCATTACTAAACTAAAATATCCATATAAAATTTGGTACAAGTATTGCATATAAGGAGTGAGATCGAAAAATTCTTAACATACATATATGTTTATAAAAAAGAAACCACTAAACTTACAGGTTTACTTTTTTTTTTATTTGATTCAAATTATTATTACAATTTACAAAAAAAAATATTTTTATAGTTTTAATCACTAGTGATGAAATTTTGAACCCTTTTCGGAAACCCTTCCCAAAATCACTTAAACTCGCATAACTCAATTCTAAACTAATATGTATATCCATATAAAATCCATATAAAATTTGGTACAAGACATGTTTTTCAAAGGTAACTTGATCAAAAAAAAAAAATCAAATAATACTTTGGTTGAAAAATGTAATGAAAAACGTGTGTTAAGAATTTTTCGATCTCACTCCTTATGCACAGAAATATTACTGAGAATTTTTTTACGATCAGTCCATAAGTGGTCATAGCTGCCATTCATAAATAACACTATAAAATTCTTTTACGATCGCTCCATATTTCGTCATAGCTCTTATACTAGGTCCCCTCCAGAAAATCACTTAAATTCATAATATTCAATACCAAATAATGATATAGATACATAATTTTATAAAGTAATTTTACGAAAATCTCTTGAAAGCATATTACTCATTACCAAATAAAGCTATTGAATGATTTTTTCACGATGGGTGCGGTCGGTCCCATACAAGGTTCCCTTTAGAAAATCACTTAAACACACATTACTTGTTACTAAAATACGATACAAAATTTGATGGAAATAAAGAATTTATATACAGGAATTTATATTAAAGAATCTTTTACGATCGGTCTATAATTAATCATATATCCCATACTAAGTCCAGCCCCTAAAATCCTTAAATCTTTCACACACATGCATACATGTAAATTACTAAATATCGCTAAGCGCTATAAAAATGTAAACAAAAAGGCGTTTGTAATGTTCAATAAATCTTGGAATTGTAATAGATTTAAATCTTGGGATTTTTTTTATTTAAGACATGAGAAAACACATTTTTACAAATACTTGATAAATTAGAAATGTATTAATATTAACTCATTTCTACAAATACTTGATAAATTAGAAATGTATTAAACATTCGGCCCAGCCGAATATAGCACTCTAACTCGTTTTTTTTTTTTTTTTTGTAAAATTGTTATGTATGTTTTATTGCTTTTTAATGCTACTTTGCTCTACGTGTATATATTTGCAAGGAAATTTATTTTTTGTACCGTTAAAAAATATCCCTTTGCAGTTTTTGAGAAACATTATGTTAAACTTTATATTATTATATTGTTAAGTCGTCTAGTAAACATCATACAGTCATGTACGCGGTAATAAGTTAGTTTGAAAGGACTATGTAAATACATTAACTCCGAAAAATTACACCTAGGCTTTTATCAAACATTGTAATGTTTATTAAAACAAAAATATTATTTAAATGTTTCCACTTTTGCATTTCTTCCTCAAGTTTAAGGCATATACAAAAATATTATTTATATGTTTCCACTTTTGCATTTCTTGCTCAAGTTTAAAGCATCTCCATTGGGCGCATAAACTAGCAAATAAAATTAACTAACAGAGTACTTTTGTTTTCGAGGATTGATTTTAATTTGATCCCTAATCTTTCACCTAAAGATTGACTCTCAACCCCCTCATAATCATAACAATTGGCGGCGAGGATTTAAAACAAAAAAAGTAAGTGAAATTACTAAACAATGATTTCTTTCCTTCTGCAAGTATAACTGCTTTAAATGCCTCGAAGGACATTTTATCGAAACACATACGTAAGTTAACTTACGAACATGCAGAAAACTAGATTATTAGCACTTGTTACGAAAGATGAAAAATATCAGTAATGGCGTTTTTAAGAAATACAAAGACTATTTACTAAACATCTGCATGGGTATACTTGTTCCTAAATTCACAGTACTGCATGGTATTAAAATACACGTACAGTATTGTGAAAATATTAAACAAGCATGGCAGGATGTGTAGGTTCGAACAAATAAGTTATAATCATAAATAACTTGCATAATTTACAAACGAAATATTACTCGTCTCGCTCGTTGAGATTTGTGTAGTGTTTGATATAATTAGGCAAAATCATCATAATGACAGCAAAGACATCTCGAAATCTACGAGTGATCAGTGTGATCAGTTCGGACTTTTACGTGCAAACAGACTTTATACTTTCTAACCATAGTACGGGCTACACAACACGATCGTAAACGAACCTCTTAGGAAGGGTTCGTTACTTGCCTTGGGATACACAATATTTTTTTGTTTTACCCTCAAGTATAAATCAAAAACCCACTTAACTATTTTGAAAATTCTAACCACAATAGTTTTCCAGATTAACAATATGTTACATATGAGAAATGTCAAGCAAATTATTGTAAGTTCGCCAATTTCTATCTATCTATGAACAATTTGAATTATCGAATAGTTTTCAAGATATACGAAATTTTGTATTTAATACATATATGTGGTGCCAAGGCCCCCGTTGAAAGTTCGCCCGTTATTTTCTAAATGTTCACATGAATGTCAAAGTTATTCATATATAATTTGAAGGTTCTGGCTCTAAGAGTTTCATATATATACAATTTTTTCTATTTAATTCATGTGGGGGCTTTATGTTCCCCAGATAAAAATCTGCCCTTTTTCCTTTAAAATGTTCAGATAAATATTAAAGTAATTTATGCAAAATTTGATGAATCTAGTTCTATATTTTCCTAGATAAACAATATTTTGTATTTTATTCATATGGGAGGTTTGAAGTCCCCATTAAAAGTTCGTTATACTCTAAATGTTGAGATGAATTTCAAAATTCTTCAAGTAAAATTTAAAGATTCTAGCTCTAATAGTTTCTCATATATACGAATTTTTCTACTTTATTCATATTGGGGCCCCCCAAGATGAAAGTCCGCTTTTTGTTTCTTAAACATTTTTTTTTAGTTTCCCAGATAAACGAATTTTTGTATTTCATTTATATAGGTGGTGCCACGCCCCTAACGCTAGACCGCCCACTTTTTATTCTATATAATCATATTGACACTAAAGTGGCTTCGACAAAATTTAAGGACTTTAACTTTTATATTATGTAAAAATATTGGGATACAGCTGTGAAATTTTCAAGAAAATCGGTTCAGCCGTTTAGTAGTCTATAATGTTCAAACATATATAGTAACAAACACACATATATAGTAGGGTATTTAAACGATCTGTCTGTTTGTGTCCGTGTAAACCTTGTGCGCACGCTACAATTTTCAAGATAATTTAATGAAATTTGCTACATACCCCCCATACAACCGTATTTTTTATACAATTCACTTATAATTTCTAATAAAACGATTAAAATCTACTTAAATAACTTTGAGGTAGACGTAAATTCCTCTGCCAAAATTTATAAGGATAGATCCATATTTACTTTACTCCCTATGAGGCATCTTGTAGAAAATCTCTTTTTTTTGTCTATAATACGTAAAAATATTCCAAAATAGGTTAAAAAACAAATTAAATAGTTTATTTTTTTTTAAATTATCTACTTTTTTTAACATAATGACTGGTGTAGGGTATCATATAGTCGACAATGTCCAACTATACATTCATATTTAATTTGTAATAAATTTACTTTCTGTATTAATTTCTTAATTACTTTTTTATAATAAAATATATTTATTGGTTGATTTTTATAACAATACTTCAGAAACATTGCAATAAGTTGTTCTGATTTATCTACTTCTCAGAATGGGTTCATGCAAAATCATTTCAGATTTCTGAAAAGAAATCTTAAAAATAATGATATCGCCTTTACTTCTACATCCAGTTTTGAGGAACAGTTTCTATAGTATTTCTAATAAGTTCTTCAGCAATACTTAATCATACGCTAGTTCATTGGAACGTACATATGAATTCTGGAACTCGTTGATAAATATCAAAAACATAAAAATTTGAGAAAAAAAAAATTAATAGAATTGAATTTAAAGTAGTGGAAAATTTTAATTTTGTTTGTTATTGGAAGAAAAATATTGTAGAAATGAAATAATTATTAAAGCAACATACACTTTCCTCTTATTCAATTAACCGAATAATTTTGAATTATCCCCAAATAATTATTTGTCGAATAAACCGAATAAGACAAAATCCCGAACAATTGAATACACTAATAAATAGATTATAAAATTTATTACAAATTATGGAATGCATATGAGTGAAAAAATTTAAAAAATATTTTATAGCCAGTATTTTATTCTTGTAACAATTAACGTAACGTTTTGATTAAATTATCAAAAATTCTATGAAATCACTCATAAGTTGCCTCGAAACTGACCATACATTATTCCGATTTGTTTTTCACTCTTAACTCTATTGTCTCTGTTTCTTTTGTATTTGTTTGCTTTTACACGTGTATTTTTGTGTGTAGATGATCAACTGCTTTTTGAACTTCGGTCGCACTACAGACAGCATACGAGTGACTTATAAGCAGGGAAACCAAAATATGCAAATGCATGTTTTTTGTGGTGCGTCGTATGGACTCATGGATAAGATATTTATACGTTTCAGACCAATTTAAGAATTTTGGCATCGATTTGTTAGAGCATACTTTTGCATATTTTACCCATAATTTTGCATGATTTGAGTTTTTTAGGACATTTAAGGAATATTTTCGAGTTATTAGAGCATATTTTACTCTTTTAGTGCATATTTTGATGTTTTCGCTTTTTTTCGTTTTTGTACATTTTCATAACTTTATTTAAAAAAAATAAAATTTAATTTTTTTATTTTTAATTTTTCAGCCTATTTTACAATTTTGAAAAAAAAAAAATTCGTTTGTAGAACTTAAAACTGCAAAAAATACATTACTCTCACGAAAACCAATGTTATAGTTTTTTGTTCAATAAAGCACTACATTTTAAATCAGACATAAAACCTATTACTTTTGATTTCATGAGACCAATCCATTTTTATAGTTTAAAAAACTAATTATTGGAATTTATGACAACACCGATTAAAATGTCACACAGTGGGGCAGAATGGAAATTTTTTAGCCAAGGAGTATTCGAGTTTAAGTTTTGAAGATGAACCCCGCAGATGCCCCAGGGACGGAGCTGTGGCGGCTCAAAGTAGGGTACCTACGACATGTAAAATTTTTAAACTCGTGCCATTTTTTTGTTTTTCACCCAAATACATTTTTATATTTTCTGATAGCGCTCGACGAGATCTTGAAAAAACATGCTTGGACATACTAAATATCTCTTATAATATCCGAGTTACAGGCATTTAAAAGTTTAGTGATATAAAATTTACCATACCTTGGTCCGCCTTTTTTGAATACCGGGCGTAATTTTGGACCAAATGGACTCAATTTTTTCTTGTTAGTTAGACAACAAAATTTCCAATAACATATCAGATCAATATCATTTACAGATCCAAAAATATAAGTTTTTTTAATTTAAAAATTCAAAAAATTTTAGATTTTGACGTTTTTTTGCCCAAAATGTGTCTTAACTCTTTTATTAATAAAATAAAATTTTTTTAAGAACATATAACAATTTTATAGTTTTCTAAAAGGTATCTTTACGCAGAACGCTTTGGCGTAAAAAACTTGTCCTATTATTTGAAAATGTTGCCACTGCGTCCTTCCGAATATGGCCTATTCAACAAATCATCTTTTCGCATAGTTGAAAGAACAGGATCAGAAGATAGAAGTAAACTATTAAAAATATCTTCATTCTGTGATTGCCTGGAGCATTTTCTTGAGCTGAAAAGTTGAACCCAGCCCTGAAAGAAATGTGGACCCTATGGGCAAAAATGTAAAAAATCCCATTTTTGGGATTTTCATTCCTATTTTTGGGAATTGCGGGATGCCCTTTGACCTTTTCATTTTTTTTTTGCATTTTCTTATTTGAAATGACAAATTTAACAAGCGTTGAAGATTTCATTGAGTTTTGTTCATAAATAAAGATTTTGTCATATATTACATATTTGTTAAATTTCTAAAACTATGATTTATATCAAAATTTTAATAGGGTCGCAGATAGCTACAACAATTTAGTCCATATTTATCCCTTAATATCTTTTTTTAGTTAGATATGGAAATTCTCGACCTTTACAAAAAATTTCAAGCCAATATCTCAATTACATTCAAAAATATGTTCATTTAAACCTGTGTCCTTTAATTTCATCTTTTTCATATTTTAGTATTAAGTATGACAGAACATACATTTGGTGTTGAATAAAATATTTGGACAAATTTTAAAAATTATTTAGTTAATTATTTTATTAAAGACTATAACATTGTATATACAATAAAAAATATAATTTTATTATGAGCCACGCACAACAACACCTAAATCACCCCACACAAACCACCTTTCCCGCCCACCGAAATATAAAACACAATTTAATACAATATCAGTTAGTATAATAGCTTTTTTTATTTGAACTGTTTATCTTAAACATAATACAATTAATTCTTACAACCTACTTATATAGTTAATTCCTAACACTACTTATTTTCTATAAAATAATCTGTCATATCGGTATACATATCCAGAAGGTAATATAAGTCCTTTAAATCTTCCTCGTTTTGAGATGATAGAGTTTCATAACAAATCCATCTTTTTCGCATAGTTGAAAGAACAGGATCAGAAGATAGAAGTAAACTATTAAAAATATCTTCATTCTGTGATTGCCTGGAGCATTTTCTTGAGCTGAAAAGTTGAACATGCTTAAAATCTCGATTCCTCGCTTCCTGGGCTTCTTCTGTTAACTCTCCAAGTGGAAGAATATTCGATTCAATTATTATTTGACCATGACACAATACTTTGTGTACTGTTGGTGTTAGTTCCCTCCATGGATACAGAGATACAAGTAATTTAGAAATTTCAGATGTATATTCCCCAAATCGATTTCCATTAATTTTATGTTTACTATTCAGTGCCATTAAAATAGTGTTAACTCTTCGAAGCAACTCCTTGTCGATTCCAGTTATTTTTGAAGTAATTTCAAAATCACGAAAAAACCTTCTCGCCGTATTACCGTCATTTGTACTACCGCAACTTGGAAGTGGTTTGTCGATGTTTAATCCCATCTGAACTTTAAATTCTTCTTGGATTCTGCTTTTTTCCGCAGCTCTCAGTTCTTTCAATTCTTCATTATTTTTTGTTGATTTAGTAAGATTCTCTGGCACACTTCTATATTTGAGGTCGTATGCTATGTGTAAAAAGTAATCCAAAAATCGTATTCTGGCATGAAGTGAAATTCCGAAAGACAGGACTTCTTCATTAATACTTCTGCTTTTGTTTATATTTGAGAATTGCGACTTTTTCTCATTACATATTGAGCATCTCCAGAAGGAAGAAGTTTCTGTTATGGCATTGCTGACCTTTCCATCAATCATTGTTAAGCTTAGCTGATATGATACGTTAATAGAGAATTCCTTTATTTTTATGCAAATGGGCTCCAGTGCATTTATTTCATCTTTTAAATATTCCACTAAATCTTTTGTTGTTTTCTTTGACTCCTTTATATATTCAAATCCAATGGGTCTACAAAAATTTTTTGAACCCGGAGTTGTATTGATCCATATATCTTCAAATGAATTTCCGATGCTTGACGATGATGGATTAAGGGAATATGAACGAATTCGTAATGGCACTAATGATGACATAAATACACTTTTGTAGTCTGCTAATGTCCGACTTCCACAAGCTTGTTTGTATTCTGGAAGTGCTGATAAACCGTCACATCCCCACTTACACATTAAGACAACATCACAGTTATGAATTTTCCTTAGTTGGTCTTCTGAAAAGTCTGACACAATTCTTGATGCTGTGTTTTCGAGCAAAGATGATATATCAATACAAGCTTCCACATCATTAACAGCAATAGGTGATGGTAGGATAGTTTGTTTTTTTCCTGGATCGCCTTGTATGATTCCACAATTCGCTTAAGTCGTTTTGGTGATGCATTAGGAAGAATAGTTGCAATATGTACGGCATCCATAGGTTGGTTTTCCTTTTTCAGCATTTCGTTAAATGTATTTGCAATTTCCTCATTTGAGATTGAAGAAAGTTTTTGTGTGACCCTCTTTTTTTTACCTTGAACATAAGTCTTCGTATGACTTGCAAGGCGTTCCTGCTGATGTGTTGTAAGTTGAGATTTCCGTAGTAGTTTCCATCCAACTACAAAATTTTAATCGAAATTTCTTTTGATTTCCATCCACAGACTTACTTTTTACATCAAAAAGTTTTAAAAAGTTTTCAATTTTTGATATGCCTGTTTTGTCTACTTTTCTACTATATGTAGTTTTTATATAATTTGAAATGTATTTAATTCTTTCTGGCCCTTTTGAAGATACACTCCATAAAACGGAACACAACTCTTCGTACTTTAATGTAATCTTCATTGTAGATTTATTAAATATGGTACTTAAAATCTGAGAAGTTTACGATACAGGTATTCCAAAGTAAAAAATTACGAACTGTCTACCTTTTAACATTTAGGACTATATTACTATAACCTGTATCTCAGTCATTGATATTTCTTATTAGTAAATGAATCGAAATTATCATTACCTGTATATTTTTACCTACATGATCATAAACGAAACAGAACGAAATGATCTGTCGAAAAAATTTAGGTAAAAAATAGTTATAAATTTCTGAAAATTTAAGTATAATAGGACCTTTCAATAATAAGGATAAGCAAACAAATAGAACATGGGTAAATATAAGATTTAAACATGTTCTGTCATATTTAATACTAAAATATGAAAAATATGAAATTAAATGATTAAGGTTTAAATGAACATATTTTTGAATGTAATTGAGATATTGGCTTAAAATTTGTTGTAAAGGGTCGAGAATTTCCATATCTAACTAAAAAAGATATTAAGGGATAAATATGGACTAAATTGTTGTAGCTATCTGCGACCCTATTAAAATTTTGATATAATTCATAGTTTTAGAAATTTAACAAATATGTAATATATATCAAAATCTTTATTTATGAACAAAACTCAATGAAATCTTCAACGCTTGTTAAATTTGTCATTTCAAATAAGAAAATGCAAAAAAAAATTGAAAAGGTCAAAGGGCATCCCGCAATTCCCCAAAATAGAAATGAAAATCCCAAAAATGGGATTTTTTACATTTTTGCCCATAGAGTCCGTTTCTGATCCCAGCTTTGGGATTTTAGAACATGTCGCTTAAAGTTGAAGTTTTGATAAAAAATAGGTCATATTCGAAAGGACGCAGTGGTAACATTTTCAAAAAATAGGACAAGTTTTTTACGCCAAAGCGTTCTACGTAAACCTACCTTTTAGAAAACTATAAAATTGTTATATGTTCTTAAAAAAATTTTATTTTATTAATAAAAGAGTTAAGACACATTTTGGGCAAAAAAAAAAAACGGCAAAAATATAAAATTTTTTGAATTTTTAAATTAAAAAACGTATATTTTTGGATATGTAAATGATATTGATCTGAAATTTTTTTGTATATTATTGAAAATTTTGCTGTCTAACTAACAAGAAAAATTGAGTCCATTTGGTCAAAAATTACGCTCGGTATTCAAAAAAAGGTGGACCAAGGTATGGTAAATTTTGTATCACTAAATTTTTAAATGCCTATAACTCTGATAATTTAAGAGATAAGTAGTATGTCCAAGCATGTTATTTCAAGATCTCGTCGAGCGCTTTCAGAAAATATAAAAAAATGGCACGAGTTTAAAAATTTTACATGTCGTAGGTACCCTAATTGAGCCGCCACAGCTCCGTCCCTGTGACATCTGCGGGGTTCATCTTCAAAACTTAAACTCGAATACTCCTTGGTTACGCTCACGCCAAATTTTATCCTGATCGGATTAGCCGTTTAGAAACGCCAGATTTATTTCCAAAAAATTTCCATTCTGCCCCACTGTGCGCCATTAAACCGGTTTTCGTGCACACATTTTCTGTGTGTGAGTTTTATTCAAATTCTATTCATTTTGATATCTCTTGTGAGAGAAATTAAAAAAACAATATATATAAATATCGCTCATGAAGTGAATATAAAAAATGAAGAGTTTAAAAAAATAGATCTCGCGAGATTAAAAATAAATCTCGTGAAACTGAGTTGTAAAACGAGAGAAATAAATAAAATTGTATTCACGAGTGCAAAAAATGCCTACTCTGGATTTAATAATACACCCCCCGTACATTGCACAATCATAAACGATACATAACTATGCCAATAAACATAACTACGACCTAGTGCCTTTAACCTCATTATACTATGATTACCCTTGTGTAATTCGTTTAGATCGCGTTTTTTAAAACAGGCTTTTATAATATGTTCCCCGCACATTACGTAATAATCAACGATACTTCTTGCTTTCTCGAAATATAACAATGAATATGTGAAATTATACTTTGATGTTCAAGTTTTGTAATTTCACTTTCTCGCGCCGTTGCACTTTTTATGGATTTGACTTCACCACACACTTTATTTTGATGTATATCGATCATTTTTGATGAAAAATGGAAAAAGTGCTTACGAAGGATAATATCTAAAAAATAAAGTATTTTTCTTTGGAAATAACCATTTATTATAGCTGTGAACTCAAAATAACGCCCTAAATAGAGAAAAAGACAGAATGCATATTGCCAGCACGGTCGCCTTAGATTTAGGCCTTTTTTTAGCATTTTGTGGTGTATGTTGCGTAGAATTATGAACTAAGATTTTCATTTGTTGAAAAATCGCGTTTAAGACTGTTGATTTTGCTCCGTTTCAGACTCCATAGTAGGAGTCCATAGCAGGCATTGTATTCTTGTCCCTTACCATTTACAAATATTAGGTATTTAAAATTATAAGCAGTGTATTTATGTATTAACAATTTTCACAATTGCGATTTATTATACATTTGTTATACATTTTAAACGAGTACTGAATATTCTCTCTTTTCTTTCAAAAAATTATTTAAAAACGGCCACTGTTTGTTGGTATGTAATACCACGAGGTTGTTTTGGAAGTAAATAGTAGACATCTGCATGAGTGCGTAAAAAAATTACTTATAAGCAGGGAAACCGAAAACATGCTCTAAAAAAAGTGTTTTAAGCGCTTTAAATATGCCGTAAAAAACTAAAAATATACTCTTAAAATTTAAAAAATATGCTTTAAAAATAAAATTTTTCATTATTTTTTAACATTGAAAAGCTCAAAAAGACAGAAATTGTAATGAAATATTAAATGTTTAGTGTCATATTTCATCCTACAAGATTTTTTATAATTGATTCATCTCATAGTTTGAAGAACTAGTTTAATAGAATTCCGTTTTACGTTCAGATAACCAATAAATAACATGAAACCATTTGGACCCCAAAAAACATATTTCAAAGGACAAAGTTTGACACACTTCTACCAATTGTATTCATAGCTTCTAAACTGACACACAGTGGGGCAGAATGGAAATTTTTTGGAAATAAATCTGGCATTTCTTAACGGCTGATCCGATCGGGATAAAATTTGGCGTGAGCGTAGCCAAGGACTATTCGAGTTTAAGTTTTGAAGACGAACCCCGCAGATGTCCCAGGGACGGAGCTGTGGCGGCTCAAAGTAGGGTACCTACGACATGTAAAATTTTTATTTTCTGAAAGCGCTCGACGAAACATGCTTGGACATATTACTTATCTCTTATAATATCCGAGTTATAGGCATTTAAAAATTTAGTGATACAAAATTTATCATACCTTGGTCCGCCTTTTTTTGAATACCGTGCGTAATTTTCTGTTTCGTTTATAATCATGTAGGTAAAAATATACAGGTAATGATAATTTCGATTCATTCACTAATAAGAAATATCAATGACTGAATTACAGGTTATAGTAATATAGTCCTAAATGTTAATAGGTAGACAGTTCGTAATTTTTTACTTTGGAATACCTGTATCGGAAATGACAAGAATTGGTATATAAGTAAACTTCTCAGATTTTAAGTACCATATTTAATAAATCTACAATGAAGATTACATTAAAGTACGAAGAGTTGTATTCCGTTTTATGAAGTGTATCTTCAAAAGGGACAGAAAGAATTGAAGACATTTCAAATTATATAAAAACTACATATAGTAGAAAAGTAGACAAAACAGGCATATCAAAAATTTAAAACTTTTTAAAACTTTTTGATGTAAAAAGTAAGTCTGTGGATGGAAATCAAAAGAAATTTCTATTAAAATTTTGTAGTTGGATGGAAACTACTATGGAAATCTCAACTTACAACACATCAGCAGGAGCGCCTTGCAAGTCATACGAAGACTTATGTTCAAGGTAAAAAAAAGAGGGTCACACAAAAACTTTTTTCAATCTCAAATGAGGAAATTGCTGATACATTTAACGAAATGCTGAAAAAGGAAAACCAACCTATGGATGCCGTACATATTGCAACTATTCTTCCTAATGCATCTTCCTAATGCATCACGACTTAAGCGAATTGTGGAAAGTATACCAACTCCAACATCACTATCAAATTTTACTGAAGAGGAAGCAATAGCGCTTATGTTGGAACTGGGTCTCAGTCGAAATAAGTACCAAATATTAAGGAAAGCTCTGCATGAAAAAGGACACAATATATTACCATCATACAAGGCGATCCAGGAAAAAAAACAGACTATCCTACCATCACCTATTGCTGTTAATGATGTGGAAGCTTGTATTGATATATCATCTTTGAAGACCAACTAAGGAAAATTCATAACTGTGATGTTGTCTTAATGTGTAAGTGGGGATGTGACGGTTTATCAGCACTTCCAGAATACAAATAAGCTTGTGGAAGTCGGACATTAGCAGACTACAAAAGTGTATTTATGTCATCATTAGTGCCATTACGAATTCGTTCATATTCCCTTAATCCATCATCGTCAAGCATCGGAAATTCATTTGAAGATATATGGATCAATACAACTCCGGGTTCAAAAAATTTTTGTAGACCCATTGGATTTGAATATATAAAGGAGTCAAAGAAAACAACAAAAGATTTAGTGGAATATTTAAAAGATGAAATAAATGCACTGGAGCCCATTTGCATAAAAATAAAGGAATTCTCTATTAACGTATCATATCAGCTAAGCTTAACAATGATTGATGGAAAGGTCAGCAATGCCATAACAGAAACTTCTTCCTTCTGGAGATGCTCAATATGTAATGAGAAAAAGTCGCAATTCTCAAATATAAACAAAAGCAGAAGTATTAATGAAGAAGTCCTGTCTTTCGGAATTTCACCACTTCATGCCAGAATACGATTTTTGGATTACTTTTTACACATAGCATACGACCTCAAATATAGAAGTGTGCCAGAGAATCTTACTAAATCAACAAAAAATAATGAAGAATTGAAAGAACTGAGAGCTGCGGAAAAAAGCAGAATCCAAGAAGAATTTAAAGTTCAGATGGGATTAAACATCGACAAACCACTTCCAAGTTGCGGTAGTACAAATGACGGTAATACGGCGAGAAGGTTTTTTCGTGATTTTGAAATTACTTCAAAAATAACTGGAATCGACAAGGAGTTGCTTCGAAGAGTTAACACTATTTTAATGGCACTGAATAGTAAACATAAAATTAATGGAAATCGATTTGGGGAATATACATCTGAAATTTCTAAATTACTTGTATCTCTGTATCCAAAGTATTGTGTCATGGTCAAATAATAATTGAATCGAATATTCTTCCACTTGGAGAGTTAACAGAAGAAGCCCAGGAAGCGAGGAATCGAGATTTTAAGCATGTTCAACTTTTCAGCTCAAGAAAATGCTCCAGGCAATCACAGAATGAAGATATTTTTAATAGTTTACTTCTATCTTCTGATCCTGTTCTTTCAACTATGCGAAAAAGATGGATTTGTTATGAAACTCTATCATCTCAAAACGAGGAAGATTTAAAGGACTTATATTACCTTCTGGATATGTATACCGATATGACAGATTATTTTATAGAAAATAAGTAGTGTTAGGAATTAACTATATAAGTAGGTTGTAAGAATTAATTGTATTATGTTTAAGATAAACAGTTCAAATAAAAAAAGCTATTATACTAACTGATGATATTGTATTAAATTGTGTTTTATATTTCGGTGGGCGGGAAAGGTGGTTTGTGGGGTGATTTAGGTGTTGTTGTGCGTGGCTCATAATAAAATTATTTTTTTTTATTGTATATACAATGTTATAGTCCTTAATAAAATAATTAACTAAATAATTTTTAAAAATTGTCCAAATATTTTATTCAACATCAAATGTATGTTCTGTCATACTTAATACTAAAATATGAAAAAGATGAAATTAAAGGACACAGGTTTAAATGAACATATTTTTGAATGTAATTGAGATATTGGCTTGAAATTTTTTGTAAAGGGTCGAGAATTTCCATATCTAACTAAAAAAAGATATTAAGGGATAAATATGGACTAAATTGTTGTAGCTATTGGCTTGAAATTTTTTGTAAAGGGTCGAGAATTTCCATATCTAACTAAAAAAAGATATTAAGGGATAAATATCTGCGACCCTATTAAAATTTTGATATAAATCATAGTTTTAGAAATTTAACAAATATGTAATATATGACAAAATCTTTATTTATGAACAAAACTCAATGAAATCTTCAACGCTTGTTAAATTTGTCATTTCAAGAAAATGCAAAAAAAAAATTGAAAAGGTCAAAGGGCATCCCGCAATTCCCAAAAATAGGAATGAAAATCCCAAAAATGGGATTTTTTACATTTTTGCCCATAGAGTCCACATTTCTTTCAGGGCTGGGAAAATACTTTTGGAGTAAATAGAAAACATATTGAGGTTTCCAAAACTGCTTTCAGTTTTTTGATCCCAGCTTTGGGATTTTAGAACATGTCGCCCAAAGTTGAAGTTTTGATAAAAAATAGGTCATATTCGGAAGGACGCAGTGGCAACATTTTGGGCAAAAAAACGGCAAAAATCTAAAATTTTTTAAATTTTGAAATTAAAAAACGTATATTTTTGGATCTGTAAATGATATTGATCTGAAATTTTTTGTATATTATTGGAAATTTTGTTGTCTAACTAACAAGAAAAAATTGAGTCCATTTGGTCAAAAATTACGCCCGGTATTCAAAAAAAAAACGGACCAAGGTATGGTAAATTTTGTATCACTAAATTTTTAAATGCCTATAACTCGGATATTATAAGAGATAAGTAGTATGTCCAAGCATGTTAATTCAAGATCTCGTCGAGCGCTTTCAGAAAATATAAAAGTCTTTGTATTTGGGTGAAAAACCAAAAAATGGCACGAGTTTAAAAATTTTACATGTCGTAAGTACCCTACTTTGAGCCGCCACAGCTCCGTCCCTGGGGCATCTGCGGGGTTCATCTTCAAAATTTAAACTCGAATACTCCTTGGCTACACTCACGCCAAATTTTATCCCGATCGGATCAGCCGTTTAGAAATGCCAGATTTATTTTCAAAAAATTTCCATTCTGCCCTACTGTGTGGCGGTGGTAAAAAATAAATTTAGTAAGAAGGATGTACGTACAAATGGATGTGTGTGCGGAGAAAAAGGGTTTATGGCGACAAACAAACGTTTTAAAAAATAAAAATGTTTGTTTGCAAAAAAAAAAGCTTGCATATATGATGCAATTATGATGTTACATTAGAAAAAATACTAATATTAAAAATTTGTTAATGCAATTTTATTTACATACAATATTATTATTTTTACAAAATACAAAAATTAAAAAAATTCAAAATATTATTGACCTGTAAATTTTTATGAAAATAACAAAATAAATTGCATCAATGAATGATTTTAATACAAAAACCTAATTGACACATCGTATGACCTATTTATTACTTCAATTACAGTAACAATTAATATTTCTATTTGCACACGTGCACAAAGATCGTAAAAGCCATAAAATCATAATGAAATTTCTGGAAATTGACCACATTTTAAAAATTTACGAACATCTACAGGCAAACATAACTCTTTAAAGTTTACACACACATATACATACATAAATGCACATGTATGTTTACACACATAAAAAAGTTAATTTTCATTTTCTTAAGATTTACAATATTATAAAACTCATGAATACTCTTTTGTACTCGTTTCATGAGAGAAATTTATTTTCCGCTCTTTAAATTTAAATATCACTCGTGAGATTTATTTTTAAAAGTCACGAGAAAAAAGATAAATTCACAAGAAAGTAAACAATTTATTTCGCTCGAATTAATATCACTTGAGAGAGAAATCAATTTGAACGCTCTTCCTACTCTGATTAAATCACTACACACACACTATTGGCGTTTTTTCAGTTAAATTGCACTGAAAAAAATATCTGGCTTTTTTCAATTTTAAAGATAAATTGCATTACAGTAATGAAATGGAAAAATGGAAAGTATTTATAAACAAACTGTAATCAATGAATATAAGAATGAAAATTTCTTTACATAGAAACAAGATTTTAAATTAAAACGTACAAAAAAAGTAGTAAACTACTACTTTCATTGTTATGCATTTTATAAAATTATTTATATTATTTATATTTTTCTTTCAATGTTTACATATTCATTAATCAAACATACATTGTGAACTTGTGTTAGATTTTTTTACTGGGGAAAAATATCTAATGAAATCAAAAAATTCCCTGTCAACGAACTGTAATTTTAATCGTTTTCTTGCTTTCTCGTTGTTACTTTTTAAAAGTATGCTAACGAAATCCAGTAAATAATTGTTACAATTTATCAAGTACGCGAACAGACCTAATGTCATCATGATGACCTTAGGTCATAATATAACTCATCATGAGCGGTATTATGTGCATAAGTATATTCCCATATGTCTCGAAGTGACTTAAAGTAGTGGCTCAAAAACTAAAAGTCATCAAAAAAAATGTCAACTTCTATTATTATAGAAAAATATTAAAATTTTATTAAATTAAACCTCAAAGCTTTTCTTAACCACTATGATGAGAAATCGGAATTAAAAGTTACAATAATATTTCAGGCATATTTTAGTAGCATTTGCTTTTAATAGTTTTTATTATTTTAAAGGCTAATATTTAACTGGACTTTTATCAGAAAACATTTGTTGAAATAATAGTTATGTTAAAACATACAAATATAGACTTTTTAATGTCACGTTCGTCACTTTGAAACAGGATTTATTCCGATAACTTTTTAGTTGGCAGTATTCAAAACTTTGAATCTAAATCAAGTTTATAGAACTCAATTTAAAAGAAAAAAAAAAAAATAAATCGAAGCGGGTTTATTTTTATTTTTATTTTTCACGTCACATTACATACATTTTCTCAATTGCAACCTTTGTGAAATATTGTTATTTAAAAACATGTGATATTTATGCAATTTATTCAATTAGGTGATAGTTATGATTTTTTAGTTGATAAGTGGAAGAAAAAGCACAGAAATTCAACAAATGATATTTTTAAGAAATGTATGGCAAAAAAGTGATTTTCGGATATCGGCTTTATATGGGCGTTATGACCGATTATTGTATTATCATTAAAAAGGTCAGTAGTTGTACATTTGGAATTTTTTGTGTGTTAGTATTATAAGGGTGGCGAAAATTTTGTTATATATCCAAGTTTATGGGTATATCAAATGTAGGCTTTGTATGGAAGCTATGCCTAACATGAACCATTTTTTGAAAAAACCATGAACCATTTTTTGATGAACGATTTTTGTGTATGTCAAAATTTTTTGTGTTGAATTTTATGGTGATATTAACATTTTTAAAAGTTTTGTGTTAATTATTGTTAATTCTTATATTATTCTTATTCGGGAGCTATTTTCAACTGAAATGTTATAAAATAGTCGAAATATTTCTCCGATTCCAAAAACTTTCAACAATGTCCGTCCAAAATAAATCTATGGACTAATTAATTTTCAATATGCAAATTTCATTATTGGAACTTTTTGTCACATCACGTCATGTCACGTCACACATAGCGGCTTATACCAAAAAATCTGAAAACAATTTTTTAGTTCTAAAAGCTGGAAAACAATCAATAAATATTCCAAATTACAATAAAAAAATGTTTTAACCCAATAGCCAAGTGAAACTCGCAGATTTTTACATATTTGTCAAAAAAGAAATAAGCAACTTCTATTTCTGTCACATCACTCACGAACTTTAACTACTTATATCTTAGGGCCATTAAAATCTTTCTATTTCTTCTTCCGACCAGTTATAGAGCTATTGAAGCCCTATATAAAAATACAAGAATTTTAAAAAATATATATGTATATACATTTTATATATATTATAGGCTTAAGTCGGTTTTAGTGACATTTTTCAAATCACGTCGAAAATTTCACCACTAATAGAGAGTTCGTTTGTGAGTGAAATGACGTAAAAATTTTTTGTCGGCCACGCCAACTTTAGGGTGGGCGGGCCTCTAAAGTTCAAAATATTTATGGCTATATCTCAAAAAATATACATTTGTTTGGACCGATATATATCAAATTAAAGACCTTTCCAATGATATATAACATGATATACAAAAAGAACCCATTATAGGTCAATTTTGGGAAAAATAATTTTTGACTCGATATTTTTGAGGTTTATCTAAAAAATCGGGAAAAAATGCCTTAAGTATATAATTTAGATTGTTTAAAATCCAAGATATTGAGCCGGATTTACTCTATCACACAAGTAATATGATCTGTCAAAATTTTGTGTAGAAGAGTACGGATGGGATCGTCTAAACACAATATGTAATGAAACTATCACACATTGAGAGAGAATACTGATGGAAAATTTGACAGTCGTATGGCTCTCTTCATTTTTTGAAATGATTCAAAAAACAAGCAGAGATGTATTTTTATGTAAACACTTATAAAAAAAGTGAAACAGCTGTTTCCATCTTACTTTTTTATTGTTTCATACCAATCGTGCAAACACGAAGAATATAAATCAAACGACTTTTATTCTCTTTTTTGTCATACGGATGGAATTTCATTTTACTTTTTCATTAGACTTGTCGTACGTAAAGTGTGATCGTGTGAAGTGCCCTTATGGTAGGTAGACCAATCCATATACAATTCCTTAAGAGAGCAAGGAACTTACTTTAGCCGAATTTCATCGCTATATTTGTACTTTTTTAGCCAGTAATAAGCGTTAAAGTCATTTTCAGATTTTGGCTCGTATTTTTAAGTCAGCAATGAGCGTCATTTTCTGAAGGGGACATTATATGGGAGTAGGGTGAACTATGGACCAAACCTCATAAAATCCGGTGGATACATTTTCGTTCATAAAAGATTTACTTATGTAAAATTTCGTTAAAGTAATTTTCTGAAGAGGACCTTATAGGGGGCTAGGGTCAATTATAGACCGATCCACATATAATTTAGTAGAGAGGTTTCGGATGATTTGAAACTTATTTATGTAGAATTTCATCGCTATACTCGAACTATTAAAACAAATTTGCCCGTTAAAGCTTTTTTTCGGGGTTCCGAAAACGTTGACCGATATGGCCCAATACCAAACAAACCTTACCTATAAGGAATATTTATGCAAAATTTCAACTATCTAGCGTGTGGCCCTATCGTGATTTAAACAGACGGACATGGGTCTACGACCAATATTTCGAAGTGTTACTAACAGAATGACGAAAACAATAACACCATAATTTTTGATGGTGGGTATAAATATATAAAGTTCAATCTCTATTGAAACAATGAAAGCGTCGTTCAATTTAATATCAATAATTTTATAGCGATTTAAAAAGATTAAAAAATTGAAAGAAGAAAATACAAAACATTTTATATAAAAGGAATAGAGAAAATAAAAACGTTACGTGCATTAACACGAATCTATACAAAATACTTTAGTAAATGTAAAATCTTCTATATTCTTTATACATATAAAAATTAATGAGTGTTTTTATGTGAACTTTATAGACTACTAAACGGATGAAACGATTTTCTTGTAGTGTGAAGTATGAAATTTCTAGTGGGAGAGGAGCAACGCACTCAGTTAGATTCCTTTAATTTTTTCGGAGCCATGTTAGTGTCAGTATGATTATTTACTACAAAAAGTGGGCAGACTGGCGACACCTCCCATATTAATTAAATACAAAAATTCGTTAATCTTGGACTAGCATTCGTTCATCTAGGAAACTATTACAGTTAGTATATTAGTACAAACTATATAGAATTGATCAAAGAGTGGAATGTCTCCAATGACTGCTCCTTCTCTGATCACCGCTACCTGGACTTTGACATAGTGGTCCAGGTCAAAGTTTCTTCAAGTAAAAAATTCAACCAAAAATGTACATTTAGGAAAATGGCAAAATTAAATGCCAAATATTGAAAAATATTATTTAAAAAATAGTGTTAAAAAAATTTGGAAACAATGAAAAAAAAGCTATCTGAACTCTATGGCCAATTTTTTTTCCAGGTCCAATGTGAAAAGTTACACTCATTTGAATAAAAAATTTTCAATGAAAGCGCAATCACAGAATAGTATTTTTTAATAGAAATATTTTATTTATTCTGAGCCATATCGTCTGACATTAAATGTTTTGTTGAAAAATAAATGTTGAATAAGATCGGTCATATTGACTATTATTTTGAAGTAAATATTATTCATATTATCACGCAAACTAAATTCTGTAAATTATTATTCCGTTAATTAGGATTATATTTTACGTTATGATGAAGTCAACCTTACGACAATCATGAGGATTTTTTATTAAAATGCAATGTAAATAGTTTATTCTAACGGGTTAACTCTAAAATACACAAATGATAAACAATTTTTAAATTTTTTATTATTTTGTTGATTATTTAGGTACAAGAAATTCGATTTTAACTTTTCGATGTTTTTCAATAAAGAACTAATTGTCGTTTATTCGAAAGTCAGCTTATACTTAGAACCCTAGTGCAAATATTTACGTACATATATGTATATATAATGGCTATGTGGTGGTCTGGTTGTCTTCGAGAAGTTATAATTATTACACAATTTTTTTTGTTGAGAAGTAAGGCTGAGTGCAAGTACAAATAAGTAGTGACGCTAGTAGTAAAAAAATATATATATGTATATAAATATATATTATTAAATAATTTATTCAAAAATACATAAATTAATCTACATTATGTCTATAACGTCTTAAACGTGCTGTATTTTCTATTTTGGGTGCACCAGGTGGTGGCGTAATATCATTACGTATTGTTGTTCCAGAATGTTCTATTTTGTCTAAATCTTTAACCAAATTGAAAAGTAATATCTCATTTTCTGTACATCCATTAGGAGATTCAATTGTATCTGTTTCGTTTAAGCCAATTCCACCACCCGATCCCCCCGATTTTGTATTTGTTTTAATAGAAGGCTTTCTACGATTGGCTGCAAGTTGTTGCTGATCATCTGATGTATCTGTTGAGTTATCATCAAATTGTCCTAATAAAGTAGTAGGCACCCCTCGTGTTCTGAAAATATAAAAATAAGTTTATCGATATAAGAAGTATCATGTTTAGAACAAATCATTTAAAAACTGAACTAGAGTAAATTTTATTTGATAAGTGTACAGACGTGTTTTTAAATTTAAAGTAAACAAGAATTTGGTTCTTCTAAAACTTGTTTATGTTAGGAATGTTTTTCTGAAGGAAACTTACATATGTATGCATATAATTGAATATTTAACAACTTTTATAAGACTATAAACAGATTTATTAAAAAAACAAGTAGGAAAGTATAGACGGGCATGGCCGACCATATAGTACCCTGCACCATGAGTATATTTTAAAAATTTTTATTTTTCATAAAGAAACTTTTATGTTGAATTTTACCTTAATTCCAAAGTATTTAAGCAATTTATTGATAAAAATACACAATTTTCTAATTGGGGCTTTATATAGGTCAAATATTGGCCGATCCTCGTAAATTTGGGAAAAGAAAATATATTTTTAAATAACAGTTTTGTCGATTTTCATTACAAATCAAATGGTTACAAGTCAAATTTAGACGTTTAAGACATTTTTCGAAGGTGGGTTTGTATGGGGGCTAGGGTCAAATAAGGAGCGATCATTACGAAAATCTGCAGTGACATTTATACTTATATATGCCAATTTTAATCGACTCAAAAAATTATTCTGAATCGATCGGTATACTTTAAGGTGGGTATTGGACCAATATTTTTGTGTGTTACAAACATCAGCACAAACGTATAATACCCTCCCCACTATAGTGGTGTAGGGTATAAAGAGGGTTTGTAGAGAGAAAGGGAAATATTGATATTGTTTTGCTGTTTGCTTCCTTTTTTCTTTATTTGTTTATGGCTTCTTCTTTTATTGGTACTTTCCTTAAGTGACATCGTATTTATATTTAATTCGTATGGGAAGTGCCAAGTCCCCTATTGAAAGTTCGCTCGTTATACTATAAATGTTCAGATGAATGTCAAAGTTGTTCAAGACAAATTTTAAGATTCTTGCATATACGAATTTTTCTATTTAATTCATATACGGGCTCCAAGATGAAAGTCCGATATTTTTCCTCCTAAATGTTGAAATGAATATCAAAATCTTCGTGCAAAATTTAAAGAATTTAGTTTTTTAGTTTCCCAGATAAACGAATTTTTGTATTTAATTAATATGGGAGATGCCGCTACCCTCTGGGTAGTCCACAAATTCATTACCCAAAATATTTACATATTTTGCAAAATTTTAATATTCTAGGTTAGGTTAGGTTTGTACAGGTAGCCAATGTCGGCTTTACTTGGGTCCATGTTTTGTAAAAATACCTGTAAAAAGAAGAAAAGAGAAGAGAGGGAGAGATTGAGGGGAGTGAAAGAACAGAAACAGTTGCAAAGAGAAGGA
>NC_060949.1:12922418-12948431 GCF_022045245.1 Lucilia cuprina | reverse complement strand
CAATTATGGACCGATCCACATAAAATTTCATAGAGAGGTTTTGGCTAGTAAGAAACTTACTTATGTCAAATTTCATCGCTATACTTGTATTTTTAAGCGAGTAATGAGTGTTAAAGTAATTTTCTGAAGGGGATGTTATATGGGGGGTAGGGTCAATTATGGACTGATATACATAAAATTTGTTAGAGAAATACTGGCTAGTAAGAAACTTATTTATGTCAAATTTCATCGCACGGAATGACAAAATCAATATACCTCCCATCTTTTTTGATGGTGGGTATAAAAAGATACAATACAGAATTCGCAGATTTTCGTTAATATTAATATGTACTTTAAAAGCACTTCCGTTTTTTGTCACGTATGATATCGCCTTATTTTAATCCATATTTTGGAAAACAAGGTTCCGAATGGGATGATTTCTTTTGCAAATATAGTATTCTTTAAACGACAGAATTGTTTTCCAAGTAGTCCTAATTTTACAAAATCTATATTCTGAAGGCGTGCGAATGTCATATTCAATTGTATGGAATTGGCTATATGTAGTGCATATATTTTTAGTTTTCTCCGATCACTTCATTAACTCAGTTTTTAAAAGCAAAAGATGTGAAAAAGATCAATTTTTGAAGTTTTAAATTTTAAAAATCATAAGTTTTTATTAAAATAGCCATTGTTATCAAGATTTATACTAGGCTTCGTTTCAAAAAATAAAATGTTTCCCGTTTTGTGATATCACATCTTTTTTAGACGGGTTTTGTATCAGTAATTACTATGCTGTAATAATTTTTCAAAATTCCTCCTTCCTCTGCATATCTAAGGCGGAAGGCTTATTTTGAACTTTTTTTACAGAGCAGAAACTGCAGAATTTATACTCTTTTTATAAAGGAATCAACATGGACCCAAATAAAGAAGAAATTGGCTACCTATGCGCTAATAATTAATTGTATATGAAAAATCAATAAGAATGAGTTTAATTTCACATTCTTATAATAATTCAAAAGGGCATCCAAAAATGTACTTTTCCAAAAAAAATGTTTCAAAATTTTTTTTTTGTGCATAATCAAAGTATGCTTTTTTCTATTACCATTAATCCTTTAGATGTGATGAAAGTTTAAATTTTAAACTCGAAATCCACGAATGTTATAAGACCCAAAATTTTTCATTATAAAAGTTTCATTATACTCGGAAATAACGATGAAAAACACTATTGTTTGATGGGAAATTATTAAACCACAAGCCAATATTATAACCATCTGTTCAGCTCCACCACGATTACCAGACTGGGCTGGTAAAATAATGGTTCCCATAGAACAAAGTCTAAGGAATGTAGTTTTCCGCATACTACATACTGCTCTCAAAGGTAGAATGGTTTTAAAGCAGACCATGAACTGGGTTCGTAGAAAAAAGGTTCCCATAGGACAAAGCCTATGGGAGGTAGTTTTTCGCAGACTACATACTGCTCTCAAATGGAGAATGGTTTTAAGCAGACCATGAACTGGGCCCCTTAAAGAGGGACATGATCATAAATGACCCAACCACAAAGTGGTGTATTTAAATTTAGTATGTATATTAAAGTAGACGTAAATATATTCTTGTGAGCATTTTAAGTGATATTCAAACAAATATTAAGAAGCGTTAGACCACGTAGTGTATTGTAAATTTGCGATATGTGATTCAAAGTCCCTGGGATTGGCTGGTCCTGTCAGAATCCAGCCAAATACAGTTTTTTGTGCCAATAATGACCCTAATATATTTTGCTGTACTTCCGGTAAAATTATTCGATGATATAAATCCGCTCCAATAAGAATATCTACAGGCCTACTATCTAAAAGATTTGAATCCGCCAAACGAAGATTTGGCAATAACTTTTTTAATATCGATATTTACGGAAATTTTTGGTAAAACAAATGCGTTTGTACTAAGGTTTACTGAAGAGTCTAAATCGGAACCAATTTCCACAGGACAATATTCAGAAACTCCAATAACTACATTATTGATGCCAGAAACTTGAGAATGTGCAGAATGCGTAGGAAGTTTTAACCTATTCCGTAATCGTTCAGAAATGTAAGAGCATTCCGAACCCGAATCAATTAAAGTGCGGACCTGATACTTATTGTTATTATGAATTATATTTACCGTAGCTGTCCCTAATAGAACAGACTGGTTTTGACTAGTATGAAATACTTGTGAATTGGACGTTACATTATTGGACGTATATGATTGTTGGTAGTGGGAGTTAGTAGGTCGTAGAACCGCACCAGAGTTCTGTTCCGTAGAAACAGTAGGTCTTTCAACCACAGAATTTTCTAAATGATGTAAATGAAGCATCGAGTGATGTCGATTATTGCATATATAACAATTATTATTTATTTTGCAACTTCTAGCAGTATGTGTTCTCGAAAGACAATTAGTGCAGAAGTTATGCTCATTCACTGTTGAAATTCTATCAAATATTGAAAGACTTTTAAAACGACGACAATTTAGCAAGTAGTGGGACTGATTAGAACATAAAATACAAGAAATTTTTCCTGAAGAATTGTGAGATTGCAATGAAGATTCCATATTAGTGGAGTTTGTACTTTTAATTTCCTGAAGACATTGCAAAGTCAGAATTCTTTCCTTCAGAAAATTATCTAAATCTTTCCATGAAGATAAACTTAATTTGTCCTTAATGCCCTGTTCCCATAAAATAATTGTTGAACTAGGTAGACGTTGAATACACATAAACACGATAATTGGGTCCCAATTATCTGTAGGCACATTATAAATAGAAAGTGCCGTAAGAAAACTATCGATTCCGTGCTGTAAGGTTTTGTGTGCTGTGATCGACTCCTTGTCAAAGGCAGGAAGACTAAATAAAAGCTTTAGTTGGTTATGCACCAACATACGAGGATTCTCATATGTATTCCTTAAATCGCGCCAGGCTAACTCAAAACTATTATTATTTAATGGATATCTTGAAACGATTGTTTTAGCTTCACCCTCGGTTATCCGTATTAAATGGCAAAGACGTTCTATATTGCTAAGCCTCGAGCTATTAATGTAAATTGCGGTAAATAAATCCCTAAAAGCGGGCCAAGAAACATAATCCCCTACGAAAGAGTCGATATCGCATGGAGGTCAGATTATGCTCTGAATTATCGGAATTCAAATTCGCTGTTGGAAGTTCATTAGTTTTTGAAGCGGATTCCAATGTTTTTATTTTCTTAGAAATAGATCCTCCACATTCAATATATTTAAAAGGTGTGGCTTGATATTTTTCCGCTACCACTTAAAATTCACTAGACTCTAGAGTGTTAAGACATACTTCGTACGTCGAATTAACTTTGTCCCAAAGTCTTTCTAACTCCCGTCATGCAATTCATCATCTAAATTATTAAACCTCACGCGGTATGCAACGAGAGCATCCGATGCTCTAATAAACGCATTTAGTGATGTGACCGACATTTTTTAATATTTAAAAATTGTAATAAAAATAGATGAATTAATAACTCGATATTAAACTACGAATTGACTACAGAATTTATATCAACAAACTTGATAATAGTCAAACTGACCGACCGTAGGGTACCCAATATGAGGGAAGAACAAGAATACACCGTAATGTATTTTGTTGGTAGAATTTACATATGTAAATCTGTAAACAAACAAATGCACAAAAGAAAATGTAAGAAAACACTAATTTAAAATAAAATAAGATCAACAATATCGCTTTAAATTATTGTCCGTAGGATCAAAAGAATTTAAATATATATATATTTTTTTTTTTTTTTTGATATAAATTAAAGTTCAAATTAGTGCAAAATATCCACAAATATAACAAGTTAAACCAATTGAAAAATCACAAAAAATATATGTGTGTGTTCGCTAAACAACTATAGAATTTTTTATCACTTGCTCACAATTGAAATATATTTAGCTCCACCACGATTTCCCAAGATTTTATGAAAATAAAACAAAATATTTGCAAATTTAATGAGACGTAGATCTCTATGTATTTATTTATTATTATTATTTTACCTCGTAGAAGTAATTACGCCAAGAGCACGTAGTGCTTATGTTGACGATCAGAAAAGAAGAAGTGTTTTTTACTTTACAAAACGTAAATTGGTGGCAAACAATATTTAGATACCGTTAACGGTTTACTCGTTATAATTTCCCAACAAAGTTGTAAATAAAGAGGAGCTTAGTAAGATTCTAACGTCGCAAAAAATAGTATTTGCGTATGTTATTAAAACAAGTGTAAACCATAAATCGAACTTGAACACCATCATAACTCTTAAACGGATTACAATAAATTAAAAAATGCATCTAAATTCTGTAAAATTAAGTTTATATACTAAATTAGGATTTGAAATATGTTCCGCAGTTTTCGGTCTATAAAAAATGCCTATAAAAAAATAAATGTAAAATCGAATTTTGGATTGAAAAGTGTTTTCTACATTAAAATACATGTTGTCGCAAATTATTAGAACTCTATTGTCAAAAACTCCGATTTTATTGACACGAAATTCAAAAGGCAGTTACAACAAATTAGTCATTTCCCCAAGTCAGAAAGTTCTAAAAAGCAGCATAGTAGACAATGTCTAGGGGTACAGTCATATTTAAACATGTTTATTCATGTTCAGATATACGTCTTGTATTGACATGAAATTCAAAAGGGCGTTACAAAAATTAGTCGGAAAGTCCTAAAAAGCTGCATAATAGACAATGTCTGGCGGTAGTCATATTTAAACATGTTTATTCATGTTCAGATATACATCTTGTAAAAAAATGCGTTTTTAAAGGAACAAAAATGTTGTTACGCCCTTTTGCATTTCTGGCGACGATATGTATGAAAGAATTATAATTAAATACTAAAAACAAAACAGTAAAAAATAACAATTTATTCTAGTTTGATGATACAAGAGGGAAATCATAACTTAGTTATATACCAAATGAACAATCAGTGTTGGCTGACATGATTTGACAAAGATGACATAAAAATTATTGCCAAGTTTTTGCAGAGTACCAAAAAATTTCAATTTAGCTGGGCAAATAAAATTTTAGCTTAAAACTGGACAAAAAAATACACTTAGCGGTTTACTCGTTCAATTAATAATAGGTTCTATCTAAGATGTAAACTAAAGTAACAAATCATTAGGATTTACACTTAGAGGAAAAGTACCGCAAATAAAAGTACCCATGATAAATTATTTGCGGTATTTTTCCTCTAAATCCTAATGGTTTGTTACTTTAGTTTATATCTTTGATGGAAACTATCAGGATCCCTCTTTTATGAATCGATAATGTAACAAAGTCAATAATTTCAATAATCGCCACGACAAATAGTCGCGTAGAATGTATAAATATATCCTATTGAGATGGCAACAGCACCGAGGAACTTCCTCGAAGCGAAGAAGGCTTACTAAATCAGTACTAATCTCCAATATATGGAGACTTTCTCAATCGTTCACACAAACCATCGCATCAGTTCCTGTTCGAATAGAGAATTATCCAACCCATTAGGTATAGGATCAGTCCTTAAACGAACATTCACTCCCCGCGAATTTGGGTTTAAACCACAGCCTCTACGTGGATCCCGAATAGGGTTACCAGCCTGGCTGGATTGTCCAGTTTTTTTTTGCTTGTCCAGTTTCAAGCTAAAATTTAATTTGTCGAGCTAAATAGAAATGTTTAAGTACACTGCAAAAACATGGCAATAATTTTTATGTCATCTTTGTCAAATCATGTTAGCCAACACTAGTTTTTGAAATTTAGCGTTGTAAAGTTTAAAATCTGAAAATTTAAAGTCTCATCACATCTAAAGGTTTAATATTAAAAACTTTCTTTTGCAAAATAATCAAATCATAGTTTGATTTTTTTTTTGGAAAAGTACATCTTTGGATAATACTAATTGCACTTTTGGATCGTTATAAAAATGTGAAATTTAACTCATTCTTATTGATTTTTCCTATCAAATCAATTATTAGAGCATAATTTCCTATAAAGCCTGCAGTTTCTGCTGTGCTCTACTCAGATATGCAGAGGAAGTAGGATTTTTGAATAAAATATTACAATTACTTATACAAAAACCTTCTAAAAAGATGTGATATCATGATTTTTAAAATTTAAAACTTTTGCTCTTAAAAACTAAATTAATGAAGTGATCGGAGAAAACTAAAAATATATGCACTACATATAACAAAACGATGATGAGAACTCCTCAATTTTTTTTTTTTTTTTGTGTATCACTGTGAAATTATTTACACAATACCAAAATTAACATTTTCTCAGTATTTTTTATGTTCAGCTTTTTAAAACCTAATGTCCAGCTTTTTTAAAATTGGAATTTGGCAACCCTAATCACGAAGGAATCTCAACCAACTGACCAGCCAGGACATAGTCCTGCGGGCAACTGGCCAATTTAATGCGGTGCTCTGTGTTGACCTCTTTCAATCTATGCAAGGTCTAATGTAGACAGTAGATTGTAACAATTTATAGTCCCCGCAAGACTGAGGTATGGATAACACCTCTTATCCCCGGGATTGCAATAACACCTTTGTGTTTTATTCTGCACTGAACCATATCGGATTGACACCGAAACATCGAACCGAATAATTACATGCTCTTTTCGAACCAAGGATAAAACACGAAGAAGGACATACTCCAACGTATGAAAAGAAGTCTCCTTGCCAAGGAGATTTGTTTTAGCCTTCATTGTAATGTGGTAAGTAAATTGATATTAAAGCTACGATCGGCAACTCTTATACACAGTGTATTGTGGCCGTTACTAAATTTACACAGACTACTCACACGCATAGAAAACACAATTCAGTCTCATTTGAGCAGCCATAGAAAGGTTGTGTTGTCGCTCATTTCTTGCTTTTGCATTGAAAATGAACGAAAATATATTAATGAAGGGATGGTTAATACTAATTATTGTTGTACTCTTTTAGCATTTACACTACATATTTAGTAGTTTTTAGAATTATTAACTGTTTAAAATGTTTTTTCTTTCAACATAATTTACAAATTACAATAATTTACCAAAATGTAATGTAATTTTGTTAAATCTTTACATTTAATATGTATATATTTAATTAAAAATGTACTTAAAAGCTCAAATTTGTATATTTAACAACACTGTTGAATTTTTTTCAGTTGGAAATATTAGTGACTTCTGAATGATATTAAGGCGAGAACACACATTTTACAATAACAAAATACATTATTTCCGAATTTGTATCTTCTTGGTTTGAATGATTATGTCACTTCTGGAAGACAGTTTGAAGAGTGTTCACATTAATGTTATATTTTATTCATATGGAAATGTAGATTGTAGTCACTACTGGACGATTGTCAGACGAGAGCACACATTTTACAAAAACAAAATACATTGATTTCTAGTTTTCGCCGCCCGGAAGTATACTTTTAGGTTACTTCCGGATGATAGTAAGAAGAGTACAAAAAAATATAAATACTGCATTTTTTTAGAGTAAAAGCGAAAAAAATAAAAATAAATAATTTGCTAATTTCAGTGACGTTTTGTATTTTTTGTGAAACTTAAATTAGTTATTGAATTTAATATTCATAGAAAAATAGTGTAATTAATATATTGTGAATCTTAGTAATAAGAAACCATATGACAGTGTTTTGTTAAAAGTCAACTGTTAATAAACATTTAAGAAGTTTTTGTTAATTGGTGAAGTTTATTAAATAAATACCAAAAAGTAATCCAGTCCAAGGATTATATAAATATAATTAAAAAGTAAGTTATCAAATTTACATTAAAATACTATTTTAGGAAAAATAACAACTAAACGGCTTCCACTTCCATTATTTTTAAACGAAGTCTATTATTTTTCTCTCTCTCTCTTAATTGGTTTAGAAGTTATAAGCATTTATTTATTTCAAGTTGTACGTTTAGGCATTCACATTGCATTTTTACATTGCATTTTTAGCTTATTTTAGGTAATGGTTTTATTGATTCAAAACAATAAATTAATTAATTAATAAATTTTAATTATTTAATTTTTAATGAAAAGAGTAGCTAATATTGTACTTCTAACCGAATTAAAATATAAAAGGTAAGTTATATATGTCTTATTTTATCACGCGGTTTAATTAAAAATGTCGATTATTTTAAAATTTTACTTAAAGTATTTAAACGTTAGCTTGAATCATTATATTCAAATTAAAACTACTGTTTTATACATATTTTATTTTTTGACTTGGGTCAGGTCACTTGAAACGAAATTGCCCATATAAGATATTTAATATTAAAATCAAATATTTTAAAAACCACCTTTTTAAATACAATTTCATAAATTTTCATATAGCTTTGGATTTAATTATTCTAATTATAGGTACTTTTTTAGTTATTAACACCAGGTCTGTCAATGACCTTTATATGATACTAATATTCTTAAGTTTTTGGAAGTATATAACTCCTTAATTAGAGGAAAGCAAACAAAAATAGTATAGGGTCTATCGTTAGTCACTGTAAATACTTTTAAAATAATCCATGACTTAGTAATTTCAGATCTTTATAGATGGTTTAATTCCAAATTATTTAAAAAATGTTCATGAAAGGTAACGTTTTATTGATTCAAAACAATAAATAAATTAATTAATTAATTAATTAATTAATTAATTAATTAATTAATTAATTAATTAGAAGAAGAGAATACTCGTCTTCTAGAAGAAGAGAATATTCTTCTTCTACACAGTGGGGCAGAATGGAAATTTTTTGGAAATAAATCTGGCATTTCTAAACGGCTGATCCGATCGGGATAAAATTTGGCGTGAACGTAGCCAAGTAGTATTCGAGTTTAAGTTTTGAACGCTTTGGCGTAAAAAACTTGTCCTATTTTCTGAAAATGTTGCCACTGCGTCCTTCCGAATATGACCTATTTTTTATCAAAACTTCAACTTTGGGCGACATGTTCTAATATCACAAAGCGGGATGCCCTTTGACCTTTTCAATTTTTTTTTTCATTTTCTTATTTGAAATGACAAATTTAACAAGCGTTGAAGATTTCATTAAGTTTTGATCATAAATAAAGATTTTGTCATATATTACATATTTGTTAAATTTCTAAAACTATGATTTATATCAAAATTTTAATAGGGTCGCAGATAGCTACAACAATTTAGTCCATATTTATCCCTTAATATCTTTTATTAGTTAGATATGGAAATTCTCGACCCTTTACAAAAAATTTCAAGCCAATATCTCAATTACATTCAAAAATATGTTCATTTAAACCTGTATCCTTTAATTTCATATTTTTCATATTTTAGTATTAAATATGACAGAACATGTTTAAATCTTATATTTACCTATTTTCTATTTGTTTGCTTATCCTTATAATTGAAAGGTCCTATTATGCTTGAATTTTCAGAAATTAATAACTATTTTTTACCTAAATTTTTCATTCACTAATAAGAAATATCAATGACTGAATTACAGGTTATAGTAATATAGTCCTAAATGTTAATAGGTAGACAGTTCGTAATTTTTTACTTTGGAATACCTGTATCGGAAATGACAAGAATTGGTATATAAGTAAACTTCTCAGATTTTAAGTACCATATTTAATAAATCTACAATGAAGATTATATTAAAGTACGAAGAGTTGTGTTCCGTTTTATGGAGTGTATCTTCAAAAGGGCCAGAAAGAATTGAAGACATTTCAAATTATATAAAAACTACATATAGTAGAAAAGTGGACAAAACAGGCATATCAAAAATTGAAAACTTTTTAAAACTTTTTGATGTAAAAAGTAAGTCTGTGGATGGAAATCAAAAGAAATTTCGATTAAAATTTTGTAGTTGGATGGAAACTACTACGGAAATCTCAACTTACAACACATCAGCACACACTTTTTTCAATCTCAAATGAGGAAATTGCTGATACATTTAACGAAATGCTGAAAAAGGAAAACCAACCTATGGATGCCGTACATATTGCAACTATTCTTCCTAATGCATCACCAAAACGACTTAAGCGAATTGTGGAAAGTATACTAACTCCAACATCACAATCAAATTTTACTGAAGAGGAAGCAATAGCGCTTATGTTGGAACTGGGTCTCAGTCGTAATAAGTACCAAATATTAAGGAAAGCTCTGCATGAAAAGGACACAATATATTACCATCATACAATGTGATCCAGGAAAAAAAACAAACTATCCTACCATCACCTATTGCTGTTAATGATGTGGAAACATGTATTGATATATCATCTTTGCTCGAAAACACAGCATCAAGAATTGTGTCAGACTTTTCTGAAGACCAACTAAGGAAAATTCATAACTGTGATGTTGTCTTAATGTGTAAGTGGGGATGTGCCGGTTTATCAGCACTTCCAGAATACAAACAAGCTTGTGGAAGTCGGACATTAGCAGACTACAAAAGTGTATTTATGTCATCATTAGTGCCATTACGAATTCGTACATATTCCCTTAATCCATCATCGTCAAGCATCGGAAATTCATTTGAAGATATATGGATCAATACAACTCCGGGTTCAAAAAATTTTTGTAGACCCATTGGATTTGAATATATAAAGGAGTCAAAGAAAACAACAAAAAATTTAGTGGAATATTTAAAAGATGAAATAAATGCACTGGAGCCCATTTGCATAAAAATAAAGGAATTCTCTATTAACGTATCATATCAGCTAAGCTTAACAATGATTGATGGAAAGGTCAGCAATGCCATAACAGAAACTTCATCCTTCTGGAGATGCTCAATATGTAATGAGAAAAAGTCGCAATTCTCAAATATAAACAAAAGCAGAAGTATTAATGAAGAAGTCTTTCGGAATTTCACCACTTCATGCCAGAATACGATTTTTGGATTACTTTTTACACATAGCATACGACCTCAAATATAGAAGTGTGCCAGAGAATCTTACTAAATCAACAAAAAATAATGAAGAATTGAAAGAACTGAGAGCTGCGGAAAAAAGCAGAATCCAAGAAGAATTTAAAGTTCAGATGGGATTAAACATCGACAAACCACTTCCAAGTTGCGGTAGTACAAATGACGGTAAAACGGCGAGAAGGTTTTTTCGTGATTTTGAAATTACTTCAAAAATAACTGGAATCGATAAGGACTTGCTTGGAAGAGTTAACACTATTTTAATGGCACTGAATAGTAAACATAAAATTAATGGAAATCGATTTGGGGAATATACATCTGAAATTTCTAAATTACTTGTATCTCTGTATTCATGGAGGGAACTAACACCAACAGTACACAAAGTATTGTGTCATGGTCAAATAATAATTGAATCGAACATTCTTCCACTTGGAGAGTTAACAGAAGAAGCCCAGGAAGCGAGGAATCGAGATTTTAAGCATGTTCAACTTTTCAGCTCAAGAAAATGCTCCAGGCAATCACAGAATGAAGATATTTTTAATAGTTTACTTCTATCTTCTGATCCTGTTCTTTCAACTATGCGAAAAAGATGGATTTGTTATGAAACTTTATCATCTCAAAACGAGGAAGATTTAAAGGACTTATATTACCTTCTGGATATGTATACCGATATGACAGATTATTTTATAGAAAATAAGTAGTGTTAGGAGTTTACTATATAAGTAGGTTGTAAGAATTAATTGTATTATGTTTTAGATAAACAGTTCAAATAAAAAAGCTATTATACTAACTGATGATATTGTATTAAATTGTGTTTTATATTTCGGTGGGCGGGAAAGGTGGTTTGTGTGGGGTGATTTAGGTGTTGTTGTGCGTGGCTCATAATAAAATTATATATTTTTTTTTGTTGTATATACAACGTTATAGTCTTTAATAAAATAATTAACTAAATAATTTTTAAAAATTGTCCAAATATTTTATTCAACACCAAATGTATCTTCTGTCATACTTAATACTAAAATATGAAAAAGATGAAATTAAAGGACACAGGTTTAAATGAACATATTTTTGAATGTAATTGAGATATTGGCTAGAAATTTTTTGTAAAGGGTCGAGAATTTCCATATCTAACTAATAAAAGATATTAAGGGATAAATATGGACTAAATTGTTGTAGCTATCTGCGACCCTATTAAAATTTTGATATAAATCATAGTTTTAGAAATTTAACAAATATGTAATATACGACAAAATCTTTATTTATGAACAAAACTCAATGAAATCTTCAACGCTTGTTAAATTTGTCATTTCAAATAAGAAAATGCAAAAAAATTGAAAAGGTCAAAGGGCATCCCGCAATTCCCCAAAATAGGAATGAAAATCCCAAAAATGGGATTTTTTACATTTTTACCCATAGGGTCCACTTTCTTTCAGGGCTGGGAAAATACTTTTGGAGTAAATAGAAAACATATTGAGGTTTCCAAAACTGCTTTCAGTTTTCTGATCCCAGCTTTGGGATTTTAGAACATGTCGCCCAAAGTTAAAGTTTTGATAAAAAATAGGTCATATTCGGAAGGACGCAGTGGCAACATTTTCAGAAAATAGGACAAGTTTTTTACGCCAAAGCGTTCTGCGTAAAGATACCTTTTAGAAAACTATAAAATTGTTATATGTTCTTAAAGAAAATTTTATTTTATTAATAAAAGAGTTAAGACACATTTTGGGCAAAAAAACGGCAAAAATCTAAAATTTTTTGAATTTTTAAATTAAAAAACTTATATTTTTGGATCTGTAAATGATATTGATCTGAAATTTTTTGTATATTATTGGACATTTTGTTGTCTAACTAACAAGAAAAAATTGAGTCCATTTGGTCCAAAATTACGCCTGGTATTCAAAAAAAGGCGGACCAAGGTATGGTGAATTTTGTATCACTAAATTTTTAAATGCCTATAACTCGGATATTATAAGAGATAAGTAGTATGTTTTTTTCAAGATCTCGTCGAGCGCTTTCAGAAAATATAAAAATCTTTGTATTTGGGTGAAAAACAAAAAAATGACACGAGTTTAAAAATTTTACATGTCGTAGGTTACCTACTTTGAGCCGCCCTGGGGCATCTGCGGGGTTCATCTTCAAAACTTAAACTCGAATACTCCTTGGCTACGCTCACACCAAATTTTATTCCGATTGGATCAGCCGTTTAGAAATGCCATTTTTATTTCCAAAAAATTTCCATTCTGCCCCACTGTGCAGCCGCCGGACGGGTAAATACCTCATATCGGTTTTGTTATACAAAGCGTTCCGGAATAAAGCGTTAGTTAATCTCTTTATCGACATAGTGTATATATAAAACAATATCGTTTAATTTGTTAACATTGAATAGATATCAAAATTAAGCCATAACGTAGAAGTCAGTTGCCGCCAGCCTGGTAAATACTTCATATGCGTTTCTTAATATTAAGTTATCTACACAATTTTAATATAAAATATAAAACAATATTTTGTAATATGTTAACATTTAATAGAAAAAATATTTTTCTGCCATTATTTAAATAAAATAATATTTGTTTACGATATACTTGGTATTTTCAGATTTTTTACATAAATAATTTAAAATATTAACGAATATTTAAATTTTTAAATATAAAAATGTAAACAATAACAAACTTTGACAGCTAGGAAAACCAGACGAATTTAGAAAAAAATATCAGCTGATTGATTAACACCACCTTATATGAATTCGCCATGCCCACCACCTTGTCTGAATTCGCCTGGATCTTGTTGTATTTCTGTGTGGAATTTAAAAATGTTGCGTATAGATCTTACTTCGACAAATGCTGATCAGCAACTGAGTTGATTTTGTTTTTGTTTTGCAAGTTGAGCGATAATCAACTAACACATGCTAAAATAAGAAAATACACAAGTAAGCTTATAGTGTAGGCTAGTCAACGCAACGTCAGCAGAAAATTCTTGCCCTATATCGCGTGATAGGGAATCGAGATTTTGGGCAACATTGGTTTAAAACAATAAAGTTAGATGGAAACAGCTCTTTCACTTGAGTTTACATAAAAATACATTCCTGATCTAATACGACGAAGAGAGCCATACGAATGTCAAATTTTCCATCAGTATTTTACTCAATGTAGTAAGGTTTCATTACATATTGTGTTTAGACGATCGCATCCGTATCCTTCTACATAAAATTTTGATAGATCATATTACTTGTGTGCTCGTGCGCTTGACCAAGACATTCTATCTGTTCATATCTATCTATAAATAAAAACCCACTTAAAAATGTTGAAAATTCTAACCACAATAGTTTTCCAGATTAACAATATGTTACATATGAGGGATGCCAAGCAAATTATTGCAAGTTCACGAATTTCTACCTATCTATAAAAAATTTTCTAACAGTTTTAAGATATACGAAATTTTATATTTATTTCATATATGTGGTGTCAAGCCCCCCATTGAATGTCCGCCCGTTATTTTCTAAGTGTTCACATGAATGTCGAACTATTCATACAAAATTTGAAGATTTTAGCTCTAATAGTTTCTTAAATATACGATTTATCTCTTTAATTCATGTGGGGGCTTCAAGCTCCCCGGATATAAGTCCGCCCTATTTCCTCCAAAATTTTCAGATGAATAATGAAGTAATTTACAAAAAATTTTATGAATTTAGTTCTATATTTTTCTAAATAAACAATATTTTGTATTTTATTCATATGGGAGATGTTAAGTCTCCATTAAAAGTTCTCTAAATGTTCAGATGAATGTCAAAATTCTTCAAGTAAAACTTAAATATTCTAGCATTAATAGATTCTCAGATATACGAATTTTTCTATTTTATTTATATGGTAGCTCCGAATGAAGGTCAGCTTTTTTTCTTAAAAGTGTGCAACATTTTAAGAATTTAAAGGAACTTTGTATTTAATTAATATGGGAGGTGCCGCTCCCCTCATAGCTAGTGCGCCAATTTAATTTTACATGGATGTTAAAATTATTTGTGTAAAATTTTAAGATTCTAACTGTAACGAATTTTTGTATTTAATTTATATGGGATGTAAATAAAATGTCTTCTGTCAGTGCATTTACAAGGGGAAACTTTTTTTTAGTTTTTTCTAAAATTTGGATGTTTAGTATTATTTATTTGTTATTTATTTGTTGGCCATGTTTAATAAATACGACTATAGTTATACCCCACACCACTTTAGTGGGGAGGGTATATTGGGTTTGTGCTGATGTTTATAACGCACAATAATATTGTAATCAAACTACAGGTCGCAATTTTGAAGATAATTGAATGAAATTTGGTACATGATCTTCTATTATCCCAGGGACGAACCCTATTGAAAATGGTTAAGATCGGTTCATTATTTCATTTAGCCCCCATACTGTACCCCCCAAAAAGGGCTTGTAAACATTGTAATCAAACTACAGGTCGCAATTTTGAAGATAATTCAATGAAATTTGGCACATGATATTTTATGGTACTGTAGACAAAGCCAAGAGGTCCCAAAGAAGAGTAGAGGAAATATGGGCCTATCCTTATAAATGTTGGTAGAAGAATTTACGTTTGCTTCAAAGTTATTTATGTAAAATTTAAATGTGTTATTAGTGTTTATAGGTGAATTTTGACCTTCAAGACATTTTTTGAAGGGAGTTTCTTTTGAGGATAGGGTCAAATGAGGTCCGATCATTACAAAAATCGGTAATTTCATTAAATGTTCTATAAAACTACGTTTTGCGACCTTTGTTGACATAATAGAAGATTTAACTTAATTATTAACCCTATTCGGGGTGTACGGTTGCATGAGGGCTAGGGGAAATAATGGACCGATTTTATCTATTTTCAATTGGCTTCGTCTTTGGGCCAAAAAAGGATTATGTGCCACATTTCATCCAATTATCTTGAAATCGGGATTTATTGACAACAGATACATAAGTGAATAAAACGGTGAAAAAATTAGATCAATAATTCTAACTGTTTAAATGTACCTACGATTTGAACTCTGCGGATGTCGGGAAAATTGCATACACCACATTAGTGGGGATGGTATATTGGGTTTGTGCTGATGTTTGTAACGCACAATAATATTGGTCCTATACTTCTGAGTCGATTTAGCTATGTCCGTCCATCTGCCCCTCCATGTAAACCTTTTAATCACACTACAGGTCGCAATTTTGAAGATAATTTAATGAAATTTGTACATGATCTTCTACTGTCCCAGGGACGAAGCCTATCCCCCATACAACTGAACCCCCAATAGAACCTTGTAATCATACTAGAGGTCGCAATTTTGGAGATAATTCAATAAATGATCGTCTATAATACCGTAAACGAAGCCTGTTAAAAATGGTTTACATCGGTCCAATATTTCACCTAGCCCCATACAACTGAACCCAGCGAATAGGGCTTTTATGTTCATAATTATCATATCTGGATAAAAAGCTGCAAAAACCATGTTCTACACTAGACTTGATGACCCTCACAAATTCCATAATAACAGGTTATCACATGACCTTAGCTACTATGAAAAGCCCCTATCAAAATTTCACTTAAATGTCCACAATTTTATTCAACAATAAACGGCTTAAGTATGTATATCTGGGACAAGGTACAATTCAACTTAAATGCCTTATTATGGCAACTAAATCACATATTTCTGTAAAAGATGTAGGGTATTATATGGTCGACCTCGCCCGACTACAATTCCTTAGGTGTTTTTCGAATTTTTGAACTTTGGTGTTAAATTGTTCCCAAGTGCCTCAAAGGGTCAAATAAGCTTTCTTTTATTCAATTTTAAATATCGGACTACGATACATTCCAGTAATTTTCGGTAAATATCGCACATAAATAAATATTATTTCGATATGGTACACTGAAAATTCCCAAATATTACAAAATTTGGCTCCACAGTTTATGGGTTAAGAATGTCCAATTTTAATAAAACTTCCTATATATTTTATATTATCTGGACTATAAGACTCGGAAAACACTTTATTTAAAATTTACCACAGTAAAAAAGTACTAGATATTCTAAAAATATTACAAAAAAAATTTATTTTCCCGAAATCCTCTAAGTTCAAATCGCAGGTACAGCTAATCTGCAGGAAATATTGATTTATTTTTTATCGTTTAAGTAGCCTTATTTAATGTCTAAAAATACCTATGAAATCTCCTAAAAATTTTGAAATTTAGTTAACAAAGTTTCAAAAAAACTGAAATTGGAGATTTAGAACTGCCGTTGAAAAAAATCAAACTTTTTTGACCATACCTGAGAAAAACTAAGTAACAAAATGATTTTTTTGAATATATCAAAAAAAGTAAATGTTTTTGTCACATTTTGAATTCGTGTGCTACAAGACACGTTTATGGCCTGGGAAATTTGCCATAACATTTAAAGTATTCAGCAATTTTTGTGTTTCATATCTTTCCGAAATGCTTATTCTATGCATATTACGATCCTTTTACAATAAAGTTCAAAATTTATTACTGAATAGCAAAATTTGAGCAAAAACTGGCACTCTACAGGTCGCAATTTTCAAGTAATTTAATGAAATTGGGTACATCGGGCCCTTAGGCTCATAATGTCAACAAAAATCTGCAAAACTTAGTTTTATAGTACGATAAATGACGCTAAAAACTAATAACTAAGTAGCACGAGTCCACCTTATTAAGTGTACACTGGTACACGTAAAAAATGGGTAAAAAAATGGGTGAAAACGACGAAAAACGACAAAAATTTGCACTTTTGTGCATAAAAACTTACTTTTGGCTATTTTATGCGAAAATATTTTAGAAATATGTATTAACAAAGTTGGGTGGCGAAAGTTGGAACATATCTGTTATCGAAAATTGGGAAAAGGACGAAAAACTGGAAAAATGGTACTTGAAAACTGATTTTTGTAAATTTTAATGCAAAATTATTTTCGAAAGTGTGAAAGTTTGTTCAAAACTGGTAAAAAAGAGAGAAATGATGGGAAAGATTCGTTGAGAAAGTTGGACTAGAGGGGGAATAATGCATGTAGGTAATTCAAACTGAACGGGTAAAAACGGGTAATTATGTGTAGTTTAGGTACTTTTTCGGAAAAATGCAAATATCTCAGAATTCTTTTGCTGTAATCAGTCAAAAGATATATTTTAGAAAAATTAAACTGAGTAAAAAGAGGAATTTCGTGTTTTTCATAAGGTCCACTTTAAGATCAATATTTTTGACAAATTAAACTGCAAAGAAAATATTTGTATTTTTGCAACATTTTGTGATGCAATTACGACTGAACCGAAATTTATGAAATTTGAATTACACACAAGTGCAAAATGTAGTAGTATATGTCTGCCGATTCTGTATTGTACGTTTAAGTGATTTTTTTGAGAGTGGAAATAGATTTCTCAGAAACTATGAAAGACAATTCAATAAATTTTGTCATACACTATTTTTTCGATCAGGGTCAATTAGGTTAAAAATCACATAAACGGACGTATTTTATTGACAAATAAAGCTATCGATATAAAATTCAACACGAATGTTGAGTTTTCCCTAATTAATTTGTCACTTAAAAAACATTAGGTAGGCATGTTATATATCAATGGAAAGGTAATTTTGTCTATTTTTGTATATAATTTTTGAAAATTAAAAAATTCGCGGAATACTTTTTTAAAAAAAAATTAAAAAATGTTTTTTATTCAGTTTTTGCGAAGATACAAATTTTTCAAATTGCAATAAAAATTTTATTTATGAATATTTTTTGATGAAATTTTACAGTTAGGTAGATTTTTTTACTCAAAATCTAAAATTAAATAAAAAGTTCGAATTTTCTTATTAGAAATCCCGGAATTCCCAAAAAAGTTTTAAAAAATCCCAAAAATGGGATTTTTTGGTTTTTTTGCCTATTATATCCATACCAGGGGCGGGGTTATCGAAACCCGTTACAAAATGATTAAGAACATATTGGGTCATATAAAACAGGTCACTATAATTTGATATCGACTATGCGATTTGAGAATTTTTGCTCAAAATTGAATTTTCTATAAAAAATAGGGTTTTTTGGATGGACCTGGTCCCCTCGGTATCAAAAATTTTTAGGTTTTGTTTCATTTATCGTATTTTATGTAAAGTCAGCTTTTCAAAAAGTATAAATTCTATATACATCTTCTTAGAAACTTTTTAGATAACTTAAAAAGAAAAAGATACTTTTTTCCCCAAAAAATGGCAAAAAATCGCCTTTTTTTAATTTTTTAAATTAAAATGCCTATAACTTTGGACTCAGTCATGATTTTTACATAATTCTTTCACTGCTTGATATATAAACTTGTTGTTAAGCGAATAAAAAAAGAAATGGCGAAAATCGGGACACGAAAATATTTGGACACGCTATTATCAAAAAACTAAAGTAAGAACGGTAAAAATTTTAAAATTTTAATTTTCAAATGCGAATATCTCCTAAACTATAAGAGATAATTTACTGCATTTTTTATAGTGCTCGATGAGAAGATTCTATATACGAAAATTTTTTTAAATCGGAACTCAAATGAAGAAATAGGATCGTTTTAAAAATTTAACATAGCCGAGGTGTCCTAATTTGAGGACCCCCCGCCGGGCCCCTGGTTGGCCTATAAGGTCCAAATTCAAAACCTAAACTCGACAACACCTCCTCTTTGTGCATACCAAATTTCATTAAAATCGGATTAACCGTTTAGAAGTTACCGAATTATTTCCCTCTTTTTTTTTCCTATACCACTGTGGAGCGTGTTTCAACCAGACGCTCAGACAGACGGACATATCTAAATCGATTTAGAATTTCATCGGGACCCAGATAAATATTTCTTGGGTCTCAGATGAATATTTCTTGGTGTTACACACGGAATGGCAAAAATATATACCTTCTGATACCATTGATGGTGGTGGAGGATATAAAAAATACTCCAATGGAGTAATTGTGGAAAATAATGAGATAAAGTATAATTTGTTTAATCAAGACATAGATATTCCTAAAAATGTAATACAAAAATTGAATACTTACCTGGTGATTCTACAAACGCTTTAAGAATCCTTACTTGTTGTCGATCAACATTTACTTTTACACATACCACTTGGAATAAATGAGATTTACTTGAATATAAAGTGGCACGAGGAGGCGTTTTAAGTCTATTTCTATTTATAGTATATGATATGCAAAACATAAGTCTGTCTAATAAAATGTTTGTGTATGCGGGCGATATAAGTATGTCTCATATATGAAAAGAGATGCGGCATTAATTGGAGAAGTTATAAGAATGAATAAACTTTTACTAAATGCTGAAAAAACTAAACTTCTAACATTTCATTCGTCGGCGTCAATCCGTTATGGTTCAATGTAAATGCATAAAAAGAATAAAACACAAAGGATTGTTAGCAGAGTAGGAAGAGCGTTCAAATTGATTTCTCTCTCGAGTGATATTAATTCGAGCGAAATAAATTGTTTACTTTCTTGTGAATTTATCTTTTTTTCTCGTGACTTTTAAAAATTAATCTCACGAGTGATATTTAAATTTAAAGAGCGGGAAAAAAAATTTCTCTCATGAAACGAGTACAACGAGTATTTTATGAGTTTTATAATATTGTAAATCTTAAGAAAATGAAAATTAACTTTTTTATGTGTGAGTGTGTAAGCATACATGTGCATTTATGTATATGCGTGTGTAAACTTTAAAGAGTTATGTTTGCCTGTAGATGTTCGTAAATTTTTAAAATGTGGTAAATTTCCAGAAATTTCATTATGATTTATGGCTTTTTAAGATCTTTGTGCACGTGTGCAAATAGAAATATCAATTGTTATTGAAGTATGAAATAGGATATATGATGTGTCAATCAGGTTTTTATATTAAAAAATATTTGTTGATGCAGTTTATTTTGTTTTTTTCATAAAAATTTACAGGTCAATAATATTTTGTATTTTTTTGGAATTCCAGTTATTTAAATTGGGTTTTTTACATTTTTTGGATTTAATTATTTATTTGTTAAAAGGTCATTTTAATATTAGCATTTTCTAATGTAACATCATAATTGCATGGTCATATTTAAAATAAATATATAATATAATAAAATATTTAAGAGTATTTGAATAATAATATCAATACTTTGACAGCTATTTAATTATCCCCGTACTAATACAATTATCCCCGTTTCCATACAATTAGTGTTTAACCCAAATAAAATGCAAGTTTTTGTTTTACAAATAAACATTTTTATTTTTTAAAACATTTGTTTGTCGCCATAAAACCATTTTCTTCGCACACACATATCATTATTTAATCCGTTTTTTAAATTCCTCTTGAATTCTTCTTTTCTCACTAGCTCTCAATTTTATTAACTCCTTATTGTTATTTGCACTTTTGTTTGCATTTTCCGGTATGCTTCTGTACTTTAAATCATATGCTAAATGTAGAAAATGTTCCAGAAATCGTATGCGAGCATGTAGGGGGGATATTCCAAATTGTAATATTTCCTCATTTATTGACCTTTGCTTGGAAATATTCGAAAATTCTGATTTTTTATCACCACATATGTAGCAGTATCAAGTAGATGATGTTCCTGTAATGGCATTTCCAACTTTCCCATCAATCATTGTAAGTTTTAAATCATAGGACATGTTAAACGAATAATTTTCTATTTCGATTGTTATAGGTTCCAAGTTTTTAATTTCTGCTTCAATACGATTTATCAAATCTTGCGCTTTGGATCCTGGAGTCGAATTCTTCCAAATATCATCAAAACTGGTTGATGGAGAATCGCTGTCAGCATACTTTCGAATTCTTAATGGAACTAGCGATGCCATAAATACACTTTTATACTCGGAAGATGATTCACTTGTGTTGATTTGTTTATATTCCGAGAGTGCTGATAATCCATCACATCCCCACTTACAAATGAGTTGAAGATCACAATGATTTATTTTTTTTAGTTGGTCTGAAGAAAAGTCAGAAGCAATCCTTAACGCAGTATTTTCGAGTAGAGCGCCGAGTCCAATAACAGCCTTCCGATCAGTTATTTCAATAGGAGGTGGTATAATGCTTTTCTTCTTTTCATTTATTTTGTCATATGATTGTAAAACATCCACTCCTTTTTCAGATAGCGCCTTTCTTAACGCTATGTAGTTATCACGACTTAATCCCAGCTGCAACATAACCGCAATAGCTTCTTCCTCAGTGAACGTTGTATCAGATGATGGTGTGGGTATACTCTTTACAATTCTTTTCAGTCGTCTTGGTGATGCGGTTGGAAGAATATTTGCAATTTTTATGGCATCCAAAGGCTGTTTTTCTTTTCTTAACATTGCTTTTAAAGTGTCCGAAAGGTTTCTAGTGAAGTTGATAACCTGTTCCTCTTAGATTTTGAGCTAAAATCCTCATACTGCTTACAGGGAGCACCAACAGTTGATACGCAAATAGCAACTTCTACACATTCATCCAGCCAATCAGAAAATTTCGATCGAAATGGAATACCGAACACTCTTCAGTTTTATATCAACTGATTTTTTAAAATTTTCAATATTACATATATCAGTTTTATCCACTTTATATTTATGTGCAGTTTCAATATATTTCAATAAGAAGTTGACTTTATCTTGAAAAGGAGCTGAAGAGTGTTCAAATAAAATGGAGCACAAATCATTTTTTAGTACGATCGCCATGGTTAGAAAATTATAAATAATTACAAACAGATATAGACCTGACTTATATATTAATTACAGGTACTTAAATTAAATTATTTTTTAAAGGGTTATGGTATTCTACCTAATATGTCTAACGTATCCTTATGTAATGAATTTTTCGTCAATAGGTCACTTTAATAAGCTACCTATTAAAGTGACCTATAGGGGTAGAAATCATTACAGTTTAAAAAATAATACCTGAAAATTTTTTAATATATGTAACAAATTTAAGAGTTAACCTTATGGATGAAAATAATAGTGCTAGGTAAATTTTCTAAAAGAAGTTGAGTTTTCCCTAATTAATTTGTCACTTAAAAAACATAACGTAGGCATGTTATATTTGAAAATTAAAAAATTCGCGGAGTACTTTTTTTAAAAAATGTTTTTTATTCAGTTTTATTTATGAATATTTTTTTGATGAAATTTTACAGTTAGGTAGATTTTTTTACTTAAAATCCAAAATTAAATAAAAATTTCGAATTTTCTTATTAGAAATCCCGGAATTCCCAAAAAAGTTTTAAAAAATCCCAAAAAAGGGATTTTTTGGATGGACCTAGTCCCCTCGGTATCAAAAATTTTTAGGTTTTGTTTCATTTATCGTATTTTATGTAAAGTCAGCTTTCCAAAAGTATAAATTCTATATACATCTTTTTAGAAACTTTTTAGATAACTTAAAAAGAAAAAGATACTTTTTTCCCAAAAAATGGCAGAAAATCGCTTCGTCCCTGTGCCAAAAAAATTGCATATCTGAGAAACTGTTAGAATCATTAAATTTCACTTTAAGAATTTTGACATTCATCTGAACGAACTTTTAATGGGGACTATGAATAAAATACAAAATATTGTTTATCTACACTGAAAATAATCCATGCTCAACTTTACGAAAAAAAATTTGGTAACTTCTATTTTCGTAATATTTACAAAAATTTCATGTATAATACGAAATATTATTTAATAAAACCCTTTTCTATTTTTCCGAAAGTACGAAAGCCTTTCGTAATATTTTTTTCTTAAATTTTAGCGAAATTAAACATAATGATATTAATTATATTATGATTAAATAAAAATACAACATTTTTATAAAATTTAAGAAAAAGTATAATATTATTCTCGAATTATTTTCATAAAAAAATTGAAAATTCGTGTGAAGAATAATTTTGAACTAAAGTTAGAATATTTATTTTAAAATGAACAAAAATGTTTGAATAAATAAATATTTCGATTCGTACAATGTACGGCATTTTTCGTATATATTAGGCATGGATTTTTTTCAGTGTAGGAAAATATGGAACTAGATTCATAAATTTTTGCTTATATTACTATAATATTCATCTGAAAATTTTGAGGATAAAGGGCGCTCAGTGGTATAGGAAAAAAAGAGGGAAATAATTCTGTAACTTCTAAACGGTTAATCCGATTTTAATGAAAATTGGTACGCACAAAGAGGAGGTGTTGTCGAGTTTAGGTTTTGAATTTGGACCTTATAGGCCAACCAGGGGTCCGGCGCGAGATTGAAAATAAATCTCGTGAAACTGAGTTGTAAAACAAGAGAATTAAATAAAATTGTATTCACGAGTGCAAAAGATGCCTACTCTCATTGTTAGTTTAAACGAGGAGAAGAATTTGTATTTCTTTATTTTATAATTTACCTTAAGAAAATATGCACACAAGAAATGCTCTTTAAGGCTTCAATATGACGAGTGTCTAAACAACTACTTATTTCTAAGTAATGGAGCTAACAAAGTTTAAATACAGTTAGCGGTTTACTCGTTAAATTAACAATAGTTTCAATCAAAGATGTAAACTTAAGTAGCAAATCATTAGGATTCATACTTAGAGGAAAAATACTGCAAATAATCGATCTTTACTTAAACATTGAAGGTCCCCTTGCCACACTTAAATTATTGTAAATATATAAATGAAGTCATTAAGTTATTAAGGATACTCGTGGACTGTTTTTTCCAAATTAAAATGACCCATGATAAGACTCCAGTTTTCCCTACTTGGGTTATTATGGACCCGTTTGAGCCATTATGAAACTCTGGTTGAGCCATTAAGAGACTCTGGTTGAGCCATGACGGGACTCCGGTTGAATCACTTAGAACTCCTGCTGAATTAAAAATAATTTAGGAAAAGGTTAGTAAAGTAAATTGATATATAGTGGTCATTTAGGAATTCGAAACAACAAGTCTGCCTATTGACCGATAAACCATAATGATTCGAACATCAGACATACAAAGCGTAAGGGATAGACATAAATTTCGAATTATCTACAAATATATAAATATTACCTCGTAAAAGTTACAATTAGTACCCAACTAAATACGGTTTTTAGTTGGGTATCCGAGTACATTTTGCCTAATTCCAGTTAAAATAAGCTGGAGATATACATCAGCTCCTAATAATATTTCAACGGGTCTGCTCCAGAAAGGATTCTAATCGGCCAAATAAAGATTTGGTATTTTGTCCGAAACTGAAAGCAGATTTCCCGAAATGCTTGGCAAAACAGATGCTGAAGTACCTGACAAAATGCGTCGTTGGTCATTAAGAGTATTGTTAGTGGGTCGAAAAACTACACTAGAATTGTCATCTAATGAATTAGCTAAGTTATCCAAAGGAATAAAATGGTTTTGACTGATTTGAAATACTTGTCGTTCAACTATAGTGTCGGTCTTTCTACCAATGCAGTTGACAAGTTAGTAGGTCGTTGGTCATTAGGAATGGGATTGTATGGCCGTAATACCATAAAAGAGTTGTCATCTTAAGACTCAGAAAGTGCATTTCTAGAGTTTTGCGAAACTAAAGTATCCTGATGTAGTGAAGTATGGCGCCGCTTATTACAAATAGAACAACGATGTTCACTCAAACAATCATTAACTTCATGTGAGTTAGATAGACAATTTATGCAGCAATGAAATTAATTAATCGTTTTAACTCAATCATTTTCTATTGCGGAAGTTACCCGTGTGAAACTTCCAAACGTGCTAAAAGCTCGCCAGCGATATTGCGGAAGTATACGAATTCTTGTCACCAGTCAGAAAGAAATAATGACGAGCTGGGGAACGTCTAAGCGAAACGTGGAAGATACTTCTGGAAGACCCGCAGAAGAAACTTCTACATGAAGTAAGGAAGTAAGGTATTGCCAAAGACTCATCTAGATATGACTAGGAAGTCACTTCTTGAAGTGTTTCTATCTTATCTACTAGAAGATGAGATTTCTCTTCTTTAGGAAAGTAAGATTTTTCTTCTTCTATGTGTATAGTCATCCAGATAAAATCTATAAAAATAAATCTAAATAAAATGGATTTTTTTAGTTTTTATTGAAATAATTGAAATTAAAATAGTAGCAAAAATAAATGATTTAATAACTTATTTAAGAAATAATATTTGGACATATGTATCAATAATTCAGAATTATTACCTTATAATAAGATAATTTTCAGGAAATC
>NC_060949.1:12919625-12922318 GCF_022045245.1 Lucilia cuprina | reverse complement strand
TTGCACGGAAGGATTTTTTCAATCCTTACCATATTCCAAGGAGTTTTTGGCGCGACACTCGCTAGATCCTATATAGTTTACCAGCAACGATTTTACTGTCCATTTTGGAGGAAGCCATTTTTCCAAGGATCTACTCTATCGATTTTTTGCATGGAAGGATTTTTTCAATCCTTACCATGTCTCCTACCATATTCCAAGAAGGTTTTGGCGCGACACTCGCTAGATCCTATGCAGTTCACCAGCAACGATTTTTGACCGTTTTTAGAGGAATCTAATTTTACAAGGAACTATAGTTCCAAGACTATATATAGTCTTGATTCCATTTTGTGTTTCCCACCTCTTTCCATTGAGTTTTCCATGGTATTTTTTATTAGCTAAGCAATTTATTTTTCCCCTGTGGTGTTGCCACTTAATTCCCAAAATTTTTCTCTGCCGTTGCTACTTTTCGTTGCTAACTGGACGGACGTAGAGTCAATGCATGCAAAAAGACAGAAATTTCCACTTATAGTTAACCACCTGTACCCCGTTTCTGTAACTTTGAGTGAGAAATTCTCACATCGAGAAGTGTGAAACAAAAAACTTAACTTAAAACTTAACTTAAAACTTAACTGTAACTTAAAGTGAGAAGAGGCTGCACGAATTACGTTTTTATTGGAAATTTCCAATAAAACAGCTGTCAAAAACACAAAAATCAAAAGAAGAAAACAAAAATTGCCGAACAAATTTATAAACGAAGAATAAATAAACAAAAAATATAGAAATTAAATGAAAATTGTTCGAAAAATAATCCCACTAAAGTTTATGTACATAGAATTTGCCAAGGACTTTTTTAACATTTTCTTCTGTATATCCGAAATTCCTCCTATTTTCTAAAATTTAGTGAACAATATTTATTTTAATCTTAAATAATTATAAATATAACATTACTTTTTCATTGTTTCATATAATTCATGTTTAAATTAAATTTTATTTACTTAAAAATTTCTTTTCCACACCGTTTTAAAATGTGAGTTTTTTTGACAGTTCATGTGAGAAACTTCTCACAAAATTTTGTTACAGAAACACTTTTACTCACAAATTTCCAATAACTTAAGTCAAAAAACATAAATGACAGATAGTTTTCACAAAATTTTCTTACAGAAACACTTGCATGTGAGAACTTATATTTTGTTTCAATTCACATTGTTTTTTTATAAATTTCACTGTTTCATGCGAGAGTTACAGAAACGAGGCACTGGATGATCGTAATTAGAATGGTTTTTGTCATTCGTCACGAATGTACCCTTTTGTAATCGAGAAAAAAGAAAGTCTTCACTTTAGTGTCCTCTTTGTAAGCGGTAGCGGAGACAGTCGTATTTTTACTGTCCTCAAGTAACCTAGAGATTATGCTCTTAAAAGTTGTTTTTTGTTTGTACTTCTGAAAGACAGTCGTCATTTAAGTGTCCCCTTTGTTAGCGTGAGCGGAGGCAATCGTCTCTTTTACTGTCTCGCAGGACAAGCCCATGTTAAAATGGTCAGTTACCTGTGTAGCCAGGTGGCTAGGGGCCATCACAAGTGGTAGGTTAAGTGGTCAGTTCGGGACTGTCCCGTCGAACTAATCATGTAAACACAAAAAGTCACACGACTTCCATTTTTAAGGAAATATATTTTAGTTTTTTTCAATTTTTGTGATGTACTTTTTAAAATACTTTGAAGAGTTTAAACCATGCTTTAAAGGAGAAAATTATTAAACATTCGAAATCTTAAGTATTAATATTTTTTATTGGTTAGTTGTAATTTAAAAGGTAATTTTTATCACTCAAGTCCAAAGAATTTTGAAAAGGGAGACAATATGTGGTTTTGGTAAATTTTGTGAAAGTTCTTTTGAATTATATAGTTTAAATGTAAATTTAAATTTCGAGACATTCATTTCAGAGATAAAAAGCAAAGGCAATATTAATTGATCTGTAGATTTAATATAAAAAATCACGCCCACATGAGAAAAATATAAAATTTGTATATTTAAGATAATATAACAGCTAGAGTCCTCAAAATTTGTCGGAGCCACTTTAGTGACAAAATGATTATTTGGGATAAAAAGTGGGCGGGCTAGAGTTAGGGGGCGTGGCACCTTACATATAAGTTATATACAAAAATTCGTTTATCTAGGAAACTATTGCAGTTAAAATCTTAAAATTTTGCACGAGTAACTATAACATCCATGTAAACTAGAGGTCTGCATCGAATAACTTTTTTACTGCACGTGTAAACTCAACGTCGAATATAGCAAAAACATGTACTTTCTCTCAGAGCGCAAATAGTGAAGAGAAGAGTATTGCCGTTTATCGAATAACAACAAATATGACCTGGTCCACATTAGAAAACTTTTGCTGAGAAACATTTTCTTAATTCTCTTTTGAAGTTTCCTGACTTAACGAAGTGACATGACTTAACGTATTAGAACTTGATTGTAGAATTTTGACTTGGCGCTGGCGCCGCTTAATAAAATACAAAAATTTTGAAAACAGTAGTTAGCTGATGTTATTATACGCAGTATGGTATATATCTCCTTAATGTGTCCTGAAAAGGAGGTTGGTACGACAGCTACAAAAGTGGAGAATTATTTTAAAATATTAGTTTTTGGCTAGGCACATTTGCATTTACATAGGATATAATTTGATCACGCAATAATATTTGAATGCTAAAATGTTATG
>NC_060949.1:12902386-12919525 GCF_022045245.1 Lucilia cuprina | reverse complement strand
TTTGACCGCCTCTAACTTAGAAAGTTCACGAGCGATCTTGTGTCTGAATTACTATCCAATAGAACTAACTATGGTGCAAATTTCATCGGAAGACATCGATTTCAAAAGTTGGTTCACTTGACGTGAAATGCCCCATATTATTTCCAAATAATTTTTTTCTTTATTGAAGTCGCAAGAAAAATTAATATCATGTTACACTAGAAATGTTTTAAAATCAGCTGGATTATAACGATAGTAATTCAGACACAATTTTTCAACAAGATCGCTCGTGAACTTTCTAAGTTAGAGGCGGTCAAAGTTTGACATTTTGGCCATGCAGGTGTTTTTTCCCATCCATTTAACTTATTACCTATTGTTCTTAGCAAAATGTGTCCCAAATAGTTTAGATAGCTATTTATGCAATCTTTCGAAAAAAATTTAATAAAATATTTTTGATTTTTTTTTTTAAATCAAAAACATTTTTGACTTTTTCTTCAAAATGGGCCCTTTTTATTTTTTTATTTTTTTTAAGAAAGCTTAAGTCTTTTCGTAAGCGACCTAAATGGTCGCTTAGTGGGATGCGAGTGGGATATCTATCAAAAAAAAATATTTTGTAACTCAAGATTTAAAATTATGACCTAAATTTAAATGTACTTAAGGAATGACCAATATTATCAACGCAGAGAAATGTTTATCTTAATTTTCAGAGCAAAAATGATTTTAGTACTCTGAAGGTCAAAAAAGTACCGTCTCAAAAATTTTTTCCATCCCTGGTTTGTAGGTGGAAAGAGAAAAATTGCAATTTTATGGTATATATTTATATTTTTAAGTACTATTTCATTTAAGTGATAAATTAACTTTTCTTTTAATGTCTTTATTACATCCGGATCATCATTTTTGGCAACGCACATTTTTTTAAGCCGACGAATATAAATACAGTGTATCAATTAAATAATTTGCCTTTGTAAAATTTTATAAATTTTAAGAAAAAACTTGATCTGAACAATTATTTTTAGCAAAATAGAGCAACTTGTTTACTGTATTTTTTTAAGAATATCTTATATTTTAATTTTCTACCATAAAAAGTAAAATCGTTATATTAATTAACGAGATTTTTGATAAAATGTGAACGTATTGTTAATTTTTTGAGTCAATAAAGTATTTTGCTTTTTTAGGTTTTTTGTTCATTTTTTTAATATTGCTGCATTATTTTATTCCTATATATTAGAATAACATTTTTTAGATATTTTAGTAGTGTATCGACTAAATTTGGACATTTCTTAACCGATTTATTATCTTATATACCTATCAGAATTTATCAATATATCGTTTCGTTCATTAAATTTTGAAAATAATAAGTAATTTTGAATTGGATACATGATATATTAGATAATTAATGGATTTGTACCTAGAAAAAATGTTTTGTGAGGTATAAATCTATATATTATAACAACAAAAAATCCGTGTTTTTGGTCATTTTGTATTGATAAACAAAAACTACATTGGCCTCCGGTAGGTTAGTGGTTAGTGTTCTAGTCTGGTAGACCGAAGGTGGTGGTTTCGATTCCCAATTGTGACACTGGTTAAGGAGCGCACAACAGGCCCGATAGAGGCACCTAGGCCTCTATTTCTCCGGATTTGATATGTATACATCCTCCTTTCAAACTAACTAAAACTACATTACGGAAAATCCATCTATTTGGGGAGTATACATCACCATATACCACTATAGAACTATTAAATGCTAAAATCTTGATTTTCAACCTCATATTTTAAATTCTTTATTTTATGAATAAGATACAGTAAGGGTATTTGGATCTGGATAGTTATTCTTGGTTTAGGTTCTAAACATATATAAGTGTATTTATTAGGTAAAAAATATAGCTTTTGTTGACGTTACGGTATGATAACCACCTCTATTTTAAAATATCTAAATTAGGTATTTTTCCTGTACTACACGACAGTTCACTTTACATTGGTTCCAAGCAACCTAAGGTCTGTTTAGAGGTTTAAATTTAAACATAGTGTTCCTCCTAGTTCGTATGTAGATTTTGTAAAAGATAAATCAGGAGTCCAATAGTTTTCCTTGGCAGTTAAAAATTTTGAAAGAGTGCGTTTTTTCTAATAATTCTTTGGATCATTTCATCTATTACTCTGTTTTATATTTTTTAATGTTATTGATTCACTGTATATACCCACTGTAAAGTGCAAAATTTTTCCCTCCAATTTTTGAAGTTTCTTCAAATCCACATAATACTTTTATGACCATGTTAAGAGAATTCAAATTTATATTATAAATTCTCTGCATTTCAGTTTTTCCACTGATTTAAGCAAATAAGAAACAGTGTTACAGCGTGTAGAGCAAAAACTTTTCAACGTAGAGTGTAAATTGGAATTAATTCCAGATTTTTTTAAATATTTTACTAGCTTCGTACATTTATGACAAAATTCCGCGACTTCTAGTGTTTCCTTTATAGACTTTTCAACATTGTTTAACAAATGATTGATGCAAAAAATGTGGTTGCACGAACGAAATGCAGCAAACATATAAGAACCTCTATACGTAACAACTATTGCTTTGTCATTCAATTCGCAATTAAAATCAGCTAAAGTTTTCATAACTTTTAGTTTAATATTTTCACCTAAAAATATATTAAGACTTTAAAATGTCTTGTTGCACTCTTTGATTTCAAAGGTTACTAAATTTTACACTAAATTTAATGAAAATCTATTTTGAGATTACCAATATATTTCAAATTTACTGTAGAAAAATATTATTATGAAAATTCTTAAAATTTTATAGCCTGTTTATCAATATCGAAAGAAAATCTGTGGACAATAGGATTTTAGTTTAGCCTATGGCACATATTCATTCGGAGTTTCAATTAGAAATTCCCCTCTATTAGAATTTAATTACCGTGAAAATAATAGAAATCCGAGAGTATTTGGAGGTGAAAATTATATACATACATATGTATGTATGTATGTATTTATGTATGTATGTATGTATGTATGTATGTATGTATGTATGTATGTATGTATGTATGTATGTATGTATGTATGTATGTATGTATTCTAGATTCTTTCTGGTTATGTCCGTCTCGCTGTCTGTTGAAAGCGAGATAGCTTATGAACGGAAAGAGCTAAGTAGTTGTCAACAAATATTCTCTACAGGTAAAGTTTCATAGTGCCCATGGACATAACGTCCACTTTCAAAAGTATCTTAAGTGTTCTGGATAGCCCGCCTTCGGCCGGACGCATGGGTTTTGAACACCGGTGTATAGCTTCGTTATATTAATCCTTTTCAAGATAAATAAACTTTTTGTAATCCATTGACTTTCTGCCACTTATCTCATGGAAATTGTGATACTTATGAAAACGTCCATGGACATTATGACATTACAGGCCACCGTTTTTATACAGTACACTACTATATATAGTGTGTGTGTCCATGTAAACCTTGTGCGCACACTAATTTTCAGGATAATTTCATAAAATTTGGCACATACTCTTCCCTTGATCCAAGAACATAGTCTATTAAAAATTATTGAAATCGGTTTATTATTTCACCTAGCCCCGTACCTCCCGAATAGGGCTTTTGAGCTCATAATTATGCAGTATTGATCCACGATTTTTCATAGAAGTTGAATTTATGTACCCATATGGCGGACGATATTTGACCATAGAAACTCTACCATATTAAGCCAAATTTCGATAAAATCTGACAGTCAATCTCCATTTGAGCTCGATTTACAATTGACTTATTTAAATTCCTAAACAATATGTAAGGATATCTATTGGTCATTGTTTGGAACGGTTTATAGCGATTTCAAAAGAATCGCTATAAGGCCGGAAATAACCAAATTATAAATAATTTTCATTAAAAAATTGAAAATTATAGAGAATTGTTTATTATTAATATATTTTTATATCCATGAATATAATAAATAATTGTTTAAATAAATTGAGTAATAAATTAATTAAATAATTTCTCAATTAATTACTAAACTATAGACTAGATTATAACCTATAGACTAGACTATAAACAATACCATAAACTAGAGTATAGACAAGACTATAGACTAAACTATAGCTTGACTATAGACTAGCCCAGCGGTTCCCCCGGTTTTTACTTCGCGGACCCCTTGAGGAATTTATTTAAATTCGCGGACCCCCATACATATTTTAATATCTTATTGTTCTAAGTATGTAATTTTTCATCCGAAAATTGTCATAGTCCATAAATCCCAAGGTCAAACAGATGTAGATATGTCATTTCTATAAAATATTCCCGTACATTGAGAATAATTAATATTTCAGAGAAGTTTCAATTGCCTGTTTTTGAAGATAGAATGACTTCATTGTTGAAATGCTAACATGATGTTTAATTTTATGATCGTGAGATCTTTCACGTTCACTTTTCTTTAAGGTAACGAAAAGGTTTCTTCATCAAATATCGTCTACATTTGCTTAAAGAGTCGGAAAAATAATATAAGAAAGTTGAACTTCTTCGATATTGTTGCGGAATGCGCTTATCCGCATAATATATGACTTGAACTTTTTGCGAAAGTACTGTGAATTTTACTGCATGGTTTTGACTATTTATGCATTTTCTGATGTTAATTTAATAATATTGGTCGACAAAATCAAATTAAAATCTGTGTATCACGTCGGAATGGAATATTTATATTTAAAATTACCTGGATTAACGTATTGAAGACGAATAAAGAGTCACCTCCTTTTAGTCCTTCCAAACAAGAACACTTTTGTTTTACAATTTGACAAACTTAAATCTGCGATAAGCTTGTTCTTGAATTATGAAATGTGGCCTAACTTCATACTCCGAGATAACAGTATTTCTTATTTAATTGTAATTTGGGAACCGTTGGACTAGACTGCAAACTAGACTATAGATGCATATATTATGTAGTATAACTATATATAGTATGTTGTTACCAACCAATAAATAACAAAACAAACAACAAAAATAATAATTATCATTAATTTACGCAATTGCTTGAATTTCAATTAAATGTCACAAATTTGTCTCAGATTTATATTTTATAAAAAATAAAATAAAACCAGTCATATAAGCGACTATTAACATTTTTGTATGAGGTGATAACACTCTTTTTCAGAAAATAAACAAAGAACAGCTGTCATTGACGCTGTTTGATCTTACATTTAGTTTGCAAGATCAAATAATTATTTTACCAAAATGACGTAAATTATTTGACTTTTGGTGTTCACATTGATGAAACAATGAGAAAATATTTATTTGCCAGTAAATCAATTTGTTTTATGAAAATCATCCGCATTGTTGTTTGTTAACATGAAATATCTTATGTTCAGATTCGACAAACAAAGTTTTTTCAATCGTGTTATATATTAATATTATACACTTTTATTATAAAAATTTAATTTTAAACCTAATAAAAATAGTTAAAATTCAAACAAATTGCCAAATTGTTTTTTTCTTGCATGAAAATATACGATATACTGCAAAACTACGATGGCTGCAAAACATGTGTGTGTTTGAACCAAATTATTTTTGCACTGTTTGATAAAACAATAACATCAAATATTTATTCAAGTCTGAACATGAAATAAATATTGCATTTGTTTGACGCAACTTTATAAATAATTTATAACAAATATTTGGACCAAATATTTTACAGGTCTGGACTTAGCTTACGTGCCAACTACACCCCAATTACTCGTTACTTCTTTACCCTCGGATGAACGAGTACTATTAAGAAGTTCATTTATGTCTTGACATAACGTTAACAGTATGATAAAACAGTAAAAGTAAACATGAAAATTATGCAAAAGTCAACGTAAGTAATTAAGATATACAAATATGCTGAAACACTGTTTCGCCTAAATAATATCCCAATAAACATTGATTCAAAAATATTCTGTCCTTAAAATAAACATGACATTATCAAAAATTGTTCAGAGAATGTAAATGGGATGTAAATAATATCCCAATAAACATTGATTCAAAAATATTCTGTCCTTAAAATAAACATGACATTATCAAAAATTGTTCAGAGAATGTAAAGTGTGGGATTTATAACATTTTCAAAGTTTAGTTTTTATTCAACATAGAAAATGTTCAATAAAAAATTATTTATTTTACAAAAATAAGAAAACCGTTAAATATATGAAAAATAACCGTATAAATTAATGGACAATATGCAAACATGAATATATGAATGTTTTATCTTCAGATTATGTAAAAATGTTAATGGATTTTAAAATATTTAGTGATATTAATAACAAGTAAGAAAGTATAGTCGGGCACGGCCGACCATATAATAGCCTACACCATGAGTATATTTTTAAAATTTTTATTTTTTATAAAGAAACTTTTACGTTGAATATTACCATAATTCCAAAATATTTAAGCAATTTATTGATAAAAAAAATAAAATTTCTAAATGAGGCTTTATATAGGTCAAATATGGGCCGATCTTCGGTAAATTTGGGAAAAGGGTATAGTTTTAAATAACAGTTTGTTTTGTTAAGCTTCAATGCGATACAAATGGTTAAAAGTCAGTTTTAGACCTTTAAGACATTTTTTGAAGGGGGTTTTGTATGGGGGCTAGGGTCAAATAAAGGCCGATTATTACGAAAATCTGCAGTGTCATTTATAATTTATATAAAACTTATTTGTACCAATTTTTAGAAAGATAATAGAATATTTGACGTAATTATGGCATAAAAAGTTTAAATCGGGAGGTACGGTTGTATGGGGGTTAGGTGAAATAATGGACCAATTATTTATAGCAAAATAAAACTATTTGTCTGTTTTATCTTTTAAAGAATATCTTATATTTTAATTTTCTATCGTGCTATTATTTAACGAAATTTTTGATAAAATGAGAACTTATTGTTAATTTTTTAGGTCAATAAAGTATTTTGCTTTTTAGGGTTTTTTTGTTATTTTTTCAATATTGCTTATTTATTTTACAAAATTTAATATTTTTATTTCTCCTATATATTAGAATAACATTTTTAGATATATTAGTAGTGGAACGACATTTCTTGGACATTTCTTAACTGATTTATTATCCTATATACCTACAAGAATTTATCAATATTTGACTTAATATGATATATATCGTTTCCTTGATTAAATTTCGAAAATAAAAAGTAATCTTGAATTGGATACATGATATATTAGATAATCAATGGATTTGGACCTAGAAAAAATGTTTAGTCTATATATTATAACAAAAATAATCTAGGTTTTTCGTCATTTTGTATTGATAAACAAAAACTACATTACGGAAATCCCATTATACTGGGGAGTACTGTGTAAATTTTATTAATAATTGTAGAATATTGATTATTATTCAATAAATCTAACACTAAGTACAATCCTAGCTACTCTGACTATGGGGACCATATACCACTATAGGACTATTACATGATAAAATCCTCATTTTCAACCTCATATTTTAAATGCTTTATTTTATGAATAAGATACAGTAGGCGTATTAAGATCTGGATAGTTATTCTTGATTTGTGTTCTAAATATTTATAAGTGTATGTATTAGCTCAAATTTTTTTTTACCCTATAACCACCTCTATTTTAAAATATCTAAATTAGGTATTTTTCCTGTACTACACGACAGTTTACTTTACATTGGTTCCAAGCATCCTCAGGTCTGTTTAGAGGTCGAAATTAAAACATAGTGTTCCTTTGGAGAAGATAAATCGCGAATCCAATGGTTTTCCATGGATACAAGTCGCCTCCCTTTGGCAGTTAAAGATTTTGAAGCACCACTCAGTGCGTTTTCTCTAATAATTCTTTGGGTCATTTCATCAGTTACTCTATTTAATATTTTTTATATATAATACATTTCTTTTATTTACACTTGTTCTAGAAATCTACACTAATTTTTTATATCGGAATTGCCTCATTATTATCCTTTAAACATTTTTAAAGCAAATAACATTACATTTTTACACAATGAGGATATGATTTTTGCAAACACTCGTCCTTTTAACAATAAAACAATAAATTCCAAAAAGGAATTAAAACATAATTTAAAAAAACCCAACGAAATTAACCGAAATTCTCAATATGCAAAATACTTTATTGACATGCAAATTCTGATGAAGAAATGCACCGAAATTTGTATTTTAATAATTTTTTTTGGTTTTCCCATTTTACACAATCTCTATTTTTAATTGGAAAACATAAATTTACTTTTTACATGTTTTTTCCAGTTTTATTATTATTATGACTGTATACTTTACATACATACATACATACATACATACATACATACATACATACATACATACATACATACATACATACATACATACATAAATACATACATACATACATACATACATACATACATACATACATACATACATATGTAGGTATTTTTTGTCCTAAGAATTTGGTTGAGGTTGTGCGCAAAAAGTTGTCAGTGTTATTGTAAATGAAGTTATACGAATAATTTTTCTAAAAAACATCATACACTATGTACATACATATGTACATATCTATAATATATTTTTTCATAACCTTTAAATTCATTTTTGCACCAAATGCACTTTACACAGAAGCCTGTGTTGATGGAACTGATAAAGCCACATCTAGCAAATGTCCCATTTTAGGATCATATAACTTCTTCGTTTTCCAATATTCCAAAATATTTGTGTCGAAGGGAACTCTTTCTGTCTTATCCGCCTTGTATTTAGTAATTTTATTTTTGTCCATGTCCATCAATGTATACATGCAAAAATATACAAATTTACATAAAAATGTGAAGATTTTCTTTTAAACACTTTCTTAAAATTAATATTTTGTGACCGTCATAAAATCTACGGCCACATAACCACACATAATTATTTGCTAGTAATTTTTTTATTGCCATCATAAAACCTTTTTCTTGCAAACACACATTTACTGATTTTCCGCTCGAATTTAACTCGAATTCCACTAGCTCGCAAGCGAGTTGAAAAAAACAAAAACGTGTAAATATCGCTTACGAAGAGAATACAAAAAACCCGAATTAAAATTGTGCTCGCGTGTTAAAAAAATAAAACTGGCGATTTTAATTTTAAAACGAGCGATATTAATAAAATAGCGATGGCGAGCGATATTTTTTTAATTAGAGTTGTATGTATGTATGTATGTATGTATGTATGTATGTATGTATGTATGTATGTATGTATGTACGAAGTGTCTACTACTTTGCAGCAAATAATGTACGTACATATGTATTCGCGTACATAATTTTAATGGGAAACTTATTCATTTCATTTATTTTCCAAAATATTCAATTTACATGTTTTCTTAAAACTAATAATCATGTTACATATATTCCGACATACTAAGTATCCTCCATGGACTTTCAAACTTAAAACTACTTACAAATTTATAGCTATTACTAAATAATTATAATTCTAAATTAATTTTACATTAAAGTGTTTATTTCCATATATATAATCCCTCAAAAAATGGAAAAAAGGGACGCTCTCATTCTTAATGGGAAACTTATTTGGTTATGTCATATTTATATATAAATTGATTATGCCTTAAAAATTTTAATTTAATCCATTTACAAAATTATAAAACTCGCGATTAACTCGTTTTGACTCGAATCGCGAGCGAGTTCTATTTTACGCTCTTTAAATTTTCAACTCTTATCGCGAGTCGAATAGATTTATTCGCCGGAAAATGAATTATTTAAATCGCTCGAATTAAACTCGCTCGCGAGCGAATTGAATTCGATCGCTATCTGTACCCTGCATGTATCACATGTAGTACATCCATTATAATGGACCAAACTTTTGTTATTTATAACCTAATCTATTGTTCTGTAAAACCTAAAAGTTACTACAGTTTTGAAACATATTTAAAACAAGTAAGAGTGCTATATTCGGCTGTGCCGAATCTTATATACCCTTCACCATAGTGTATTTTAAACATCTTTTATAAATTTTAAATTTTTTCCCGACTACATTATTATTACATCAAAAGCTAAACAAAAAGAACAACAACAACAACGCTAAACGAAATAAAACACAAAATACACAAGGCATCTAAACCAACAGACATCTAAATATACATAACGAAAACCACAGAAAAACAAAAATAACAACGCAATGACGTCGACAGCATCCAAACCAAGGGTGCCCAATCCCTATGCGCTTGGTACTCTTTTGTTTTTGTAAATGCGCTTAGCTATAGACAGTGTTGTTGTTCTTAACAGTATACAAGCAAGAGTAAAACAACAATACTTTCGTATTCATTGCTGGTAAACATTGACGAGACGTAGATTTTGTTTTTGTTTATCGTAAAAAAAAAAAATTGTTTTAAAAAGCACTTGGAAAAAATTTGTGTTAGTTTTAAATTTCAAACTTACATTATTCGCATAAAAATTATTGTACAATAACTCACAATCTACTCTCATATAATTGAAAACGTTTTAAATACTTTTTTCTATTCATTAAAAAATATATTTGCAAATCAAAAGGGAAAATTATTTTATTTTAACAAAAAATGCAAATCATATTTTATTGCTGTGTATTTTTTGTATGTTTGGATTCCAAACATACAAAAAAATACACAGCTGAATAAAACCAAATACATCTACACACACACGTGTACATCTTTTTCTATATACAGTGTTGTTGTTGTTGCTTTTATAACAATTTTTGATGAAATTATCAGAGGTTCTCTCGGATTTTTGCTCATATCTCCGTTATTTACCGACCGATTTTGCTGATTTTAAATAGCGATCTTCTCGAAAGCATGTCTAATAGAATTATTGAAGATTCGGATCTCGCCGATATCTGGGGTCCTCTAAAAACTGATTTCAACAGACAGACAGACGGACATGGCTTAATCGACTCCGCTATCTATAAGGATCTAGAATATATATAGTTTATAGGGTCGGAAAATTATATTATAGAAATTACAAACGGAATGACAAACTTATATATACCCTTCTCACGAAGGTGAAGGGTATAAAAAAGAAAATAATATGCCTCTCCAACCCACAAAAATCAAGATCATTTTAAAGACAACTTTTTACTTGTTTTCTTTATTTGTAAATCCTCATTTTTTATACATAAAATATGTTTAACATTTCCTAACTTTTATTTAACAATCTTAGGTCTGTATAAACACGAAAAGAAATCGATGTCTTTTAAAAGCCGGTTTTCGAAAAACCAATTTTTTAAACCGGGTTAACGGTTTTTAATGTGTTGAAGATAATAGAAAATATTGTTTAAAGAGTTGTTAAAAATTATAAAATATAATAACTTTTTTGTTTTAATTCGGGATTTTTGTGCATTCGTTTAATCAGAAACAGAAAATATTTTTGGTTCCATGCTATAACCATATATAGGCGAAACTAATTGTCAAGGACCTAAGTCCCCTATCAAAGACCTAACTGGTGAGAATGTATTAGTAGAAGCACAAAAATAAACACAGTTGTTCAAAAGGTACTAAATAAAAAACTGTGAGTAAGAACAATGTCTACGGCTTATTGATGGATCGTGCTTCGGTCCACCGGTTACGTCTCTAGGTGCTGTTGCCGAATCAACAGAGCCATAGTAGTGTTGTTGTCTTTCAACGTGACTACTTTGGCAAGAGATTAGATAGCTCGAGTACTCCAGCAAAGTACTTGCGCATGGACCGGTCATAGCCAATGTGCAAAAATTGCCAACTGAGTCTTCATTGAAGACAAAGGGGCGATGGTAGACCGTTCTCAAGTCTACTCTGTGGATGAAAAAGACCATTGTGGGATAAGGCCGACACGGCAGGTACTCACGTTAAAACTCTCGACAGTCTGACAGACAGACAGACAGACGGACATGGCTTAATCGACTCCGCTATCTATAAGGATCCAGAATATATATACTTTATAGGGTCGGAAAATTATATTATAGAAATTACAAACGAAATGATATATGAAGGGGACCTTATATGGGGGTAGGGTCAATCGTGGACCGATCCTCATAAAATTGTTTAGATAGATTTTGACTCGTATGAAACTTACTTATTCGAATTTTATCTATATACTAGTATTTTAAGCCATTAATGAGCGGTAAAGGGGACCTTTTATTGGAGGTAAGGTCAATTATGGACCGATTCTCATAAAATTTTTTACAGTGATTTTGGATCATAGGAAACTTACTTATGTCGAATTTCATCGCTATATTCGTATTTTTAAACTCGTTATGACTGTTAAAGCTGCTTTTCCAGGGGCCACTTGTATGGGCGGTATCCGAAAAAGTGGACCGATATTGTCCATTTTCAATACCAAACAAACCTTACCTATAAGAAATATTTGTGTGAAATTTCAACTCCCTAGCTCTTTCCATTCGGACTCTATCGTGCTTTCAACAGACAGACAGACAGACATGGCTAGATCGTCTTAGAATTTAATGAGGACCCAGAATATACATATATACCTTTGTGGGTCTATGACCAATATTTCGATATGTGTCACAAACGGAATGACAAAATCAATACACCCCCCCATCTTTTTTGATGGTGGGTATAAAAAGCACTACTTCCTATATGAACTGATATTAGAACTAGCATCTTAAAAAGTTGCGGTAAGTAACTTTTAAGTAAAAAAGATTAATTTAAACATTCTTCCCTAATATTTAAGTCGTTGTCGACAGTAAAAATAACTATTCTTTTTTAATTTCCAATTTTTTTTTATTTAAAGTAAAGTATTTTTTATTATTTAAAGGAACATCATCAGTTAAAAATAACAAGGTTTAGTCGACACAACTTAATTTCTGATGACAGCAAATTTACGACGACTCAAAAATGGGTGTCGACAACGACTTACATAATAAGGGGTATTATTTCTATGAAGTAATATTTGAATTAACCATCGATGTTGTAGCTTCAGCAGCCGCTACAATAGTTGTAACAATGTTGTTGGCATTTTCTATGCAAAAGCTCCATACAACTCTTACGACAATTTTTCGTATGTTTTGCGATTGTTGTTAGAAAGTTTAGTGTTAAAAATTGTATATTTCAGCATATAAAAAAAATTCAATCGATTTTGGCAGAAAAAAACAATAAAGTGGTAACACAGAAATCACAAAAAACAACTGTTTACTAAAACAAACAAAAAAAATTATTAAAAACAGTTTATTTATTAGTTTAAAATGTGGAATAACCCAGCAAAATCTTTTTTACCGGTAAGTAGGCAAGTAATATTGGAGAAAAGTGTAAGTAGTTAGTTTTTGGGTGAATAACTACTTATTTTTGTTCGACTTTCTATACAAATGCATATATTAAAATTTCTTTAAAAAACTTCTAATATCGACTAGGGTTAGAACCACAAACATATAGTAGTACATATAGGCGAAACTGAAGCAGTTTTCAAACAAAAATTTTTATTCTCTTCACACAGACGAGCTCTGAGAGAATAAAACAAACTTGTGAGTGCGTTTAGCACTCACTAAACTTCAAATTTTCTTCGCAAATTTGCAAGGATATTACCGCTTATTAGTGTTTCTATCACTTAAACTTAATGTTTATTATTTTTTCATCATTTTTCATTTATTTAAAACCCCGAAAATAATTTATATTTTACAAACGAAAAAAAATATATATTTTATTCTTTGACATTTTATTTTAATTAAAATTGAAAAATGAAAAGTTGTACATTTTAGTATTGAAAATTAAAATAGTATTTTACATTATTTTTTTTTTTCATTTTGCATTAGTACAGAAAAAATAACAAAAAGACGTGTTTATTATATGTTTTGAGATAAAATATATTTTCAAAAAAATAAATAATATTTTTATTCACTGCCTTATAAAATTTCATTAATAACACACAAAGAATAACGTCCAAAAAAAATACATTTTTTATTTAGTACCTTTTGAACAACTGTGTTTATTTTTACGCTTCTACTTCTACCAGTTAGGTATTTGACAGGGGACTTAGGTCCTTGACAATTAGTTTCGCCTATATACTACTATATGACCACAAACTAATTCCTTACTGCACGTGCTATAGGAAATTGGCTACAAATCCTACTCTAAAGAAAATTAATTAATGTTATTCATAACGACCACTAATTACCAAGTAATGTATGAAAGGGGCGATGGTAGACCGTTCTCAAGTCTACCCTGTGGATGAAAAAGACCACCGTGAGATAAGGCCGACACGGCAGGTGCTCACGTTAAAACTATCGACAGTCTGTCAAGGACCTAAGTCCCCTGTCAAAGACCTAACTGGTGAGAATGTATTAGTAGAAGCACAAAAATAAACACAGTTGTTCAAAAGGTATTAAATAAAAAAATTATTTTTTGGACGTTATTTTCTTTGTGTGTTATTAATGAAATTTTATATGGCAGTGAATGAAAATATTAGTTATTTAATTTTTTGAATAGATATTTTATCTTAAAACATATTATAAACACGTCTTTTTGTTACTTTTTTGTTGAATTAAAAAAAGTATGTAAAATCCTTTTTTTAATTTTCAATACTAAAATGTACAGCTTTTCATTTTTAAATTTTAATTAAAATAAAATGTCAAAAAATAAAAATTATTTTTTTTCGTTTGTAAAATATAAATTATTTCCGGGGATTTAAATAAATGAAAAGTGTTGAAAAAAATAATAAACATTAAGTTTAAGTGATAAGAAAAACTAATAAGTGGTAATATCCGCGCAAAGAAAAGAAGAAAATTTGATGTTTAGTGAGTGCGTTTAGTTCTCACAAGTTTGTTTTATTCTCTCAGAGCTCGTCTGTGTGAAGAGAATAAAAATTTTTCTTTGAAAACCCCTTCAGTTTCGCCTATATGTACTACTATGTGGCTATAACATTTAAAATCGAAACTTGATTTCATTTAATGAAACTTCCTATCTATAATGACTTCATGTCCCTATTTGTAATAACTTCTTGAAGTCCTTATTTATAATGACTTCTTGAAGTCTCTATTTGTAATGACTTCTTAAAGTCTTTATTTATAATGACTTCTATAAGTCCCTATTTGTAAGCAAGAGAAGAAGTACAATGACATCACCGTGTTAAAGTAATAACTTAAAATGCTAATTAAGAATTAGTGTATAGCGGATTTTTTAGCTTTTTTACTCAATACTTTTCAATGTAAAATTTTCCGGAGTTATTTTTTATACCCACCATCAAAAAAGAAGACAGGTATATTGATTTTGTCATTCCGTTTGTAACACATCGAAATATTGGTCATATACCCATAAAATTATATATATTATATGACCTTATTAAATTCTAAGACGATCTAGCCAAGACGTCATGTATATCATAAAGCACATTTTATGGCGCAATGTTCAATAAATTTAGCATTTGTAACAGGGAAAACTTATTTTCACAAATATTTCACCAATATAAAAGTAGCTGATGGAGGGTATTTTATATTCGGTACGGCCAAATATAGCACTTTAACTTGTTTTCTTTGGAATTAAAAAATTAATAAGAACTGTTTAACATTGTGGAGCAGCCTTAAACGAATGGGTTTAATTTCGAGTATTGACAATCAATTATCGCCGGAAATGGTTTCTAGTCCAGGCGAGGATCCAGCTCAAGCGTTTGAGGGATGGCTTGAAACCTCATATAGGCCTTAAGTCAACCCTCTTTTGAGACCAGTCAAGAATATTCACAAGGAAATTCATATATTAGCTCATGAGATACAAGCTCCCTTCCATCATATGCCGAAAGCTGCAGGTACTCCTAGTGAAAATTCAAAAAAAAAATATTGGAGAGTAAGGATACTCAGACGATGTTAACAAGAAGCATCACATTGATAGACTTCCAAAAAAATGTATCGGAGAGTAAACAACACAGTAGTAAACGGCCAAAGGAACCTATTGGAGAACAAAGAATCCCAGACGGAAACTTTTCCCTCCAGGCCTGAGAATCTATTGGAGTCTTAAGAAATCTAAAGCAGAAAGAAGCGAAAAAGTTATACTCACTCGCGGTTAAAAGAAAAGCAAAAACACATAGTCCAACAGGAAACGAAGTCAAAAAGAAAAAGGATATAAGCTCCAAAAGGAGTAAAAATTTCGAAGAATCTATCAATAAAGAGAGCGCAAAACCGACATTGAGAAGATGAAAACTAATTGGAAAAATTAAAACCAGAAGCAAAAAATATAATGAAACAAACTCGGCCAGATGCCCTTATCATTAAAACCTGTGGACAAACGTCATATGCGGACATACTTAGGAAAGTGAAGAGTAATCCAGATCTCAGTGTCCTTCGTGAAAATATTAAGAACATCAGGAGAACGGATAAAGGCGAGCTGCTGTTAGAGCTAAATAAACCAGCTCATGTGAAAACAAATCAAGTATCAGCAACCGAGCTAGTTGGCAAATTTCTGATTGTTACACACACAGCGATCATATCACTGAAACTATGAAAAGCGGTAAATCTTTACCCAGAGCTTGAACAATACTCACTCAGCAGCTATTGGTAATAAAAGTAATACATTTGATAAGCACATTTTTCCAAATAAAAACAGTTTTTAACAGAGTTGGTAAAAATATCGCTCGCGAGTTTTATTTTTTTAACACGCGAGCACAATTTAAATTCCAGTTTTTTGTATTCTCTTTTCTCAAGCGATATTTAGACTTTTTTGTTTTTTCCATTCGCTTGCGAAATTGCCTCACAAAAGTATTCGAATTTTTTCTATATTTCATATGTCACAAAATTTTACGAAACACAAAAATTATAAACGAGTGGTTTTTTGCTTAAAATTGTGTAAAGGGGTTACTGTAAACCGAAATTGTACATTTTGGCCAACTTGTTCCACAATTTTGGACCATTTGTACCATATTTTCATGTAATATCATTGGCGATTTTTTACCATATTTGCAATTTTTTTTCTTTTTTTCAGAAATAAAACCCCTTCATCCTTTACAGTAGATTTCAGTTTTTACTATTCGTAACTTTCACGCTTGCCCATTACAATAACACTGTAAGTCCAAAATTTTGGGTTTATTTTGATCATAGTAATCAATATTTAAACTGATATCGATATTTTTGAGTTTGACCATAATAATATAGTGGCATGCAGCCTGGACGTCATTGGTATATAAAAGTAATGATACTACCATATTGAATGGTGTTTCTTCGAGGCATGTTTTGGAGTTGTACACTTCCACAATACAT
>NC_060949.1:12887776-12902286 GCF_022045245.1 Lucilia cuprina | reverse complement strand
TATAGATTCGTAATTGGCCGCAGCTCCCATGTAAGGCGACCTAAAATCACTAAACAAACATACGTTAGTTAGTATCAAATAAAATCAGAAATTGACTGAAATATAGCTTTTAGATACATAACTTTTACTGGAAGAACTCCCATTCAAGACACCTTCCCGAGAATGACTTTAACCTCAATTAAATAGTTGCATTACATTACGTAAAATTGTTTTAGTAAAAAGAATTTGCGTACAACAATATATGTATAATAATAATGTAAATTATTAAATATCCCTAAAGCAATTTTAGGTCGCTATAAAAATATAAAACAAAATGATGTTCGTAATAAATTTCTATAAATTTTTCTATTGTAACATATTTAAGGTATTAAAAATATGAGAAAACTTATTTCCACAAATATTTGATCAATTAAAAGTAGCTGGTGGACGTTTTTAAGCTTCGGCTCAGCCAAATATAGCGCCTAAAAATAATATCAAATTACCGAAGCGATAAAACATTGAATGTTTCGTGTGTTGTATGTGATTTTTGTGTTCAATGATCTGTCCAACTGCTACACTATCCATTTTAGATAACAATGCAATGTAAGCAATTATCAATTATATAATTCATGGTTTTTGAATAAATAAAAACAATTGGCATTCAGAACTAGAGCTGTAATTTATCTTCACCAAATATTAAATACTCTGTTGTTTTAATTTACTATTCTATAATACACTTTCTGAATTCAAAACGAAGTGTTACAATTTCGGTGGATCTTTTCCAAATTTCAAAAGAAAATCTTCATTATTAGAGTCCGGCCGAACTCAAAATTTCGTTCGGTACCGAACACGAACTTTGTTCGGTTTTCAAAGTTCGGTGAACACGAAATTTTTTCTTAAATGAAAAACGTATTTATGATTAAAAAGCAATAAAAAACTTTGTTGTTGTTAAAATATGATTGTAGCCTAAACATATTATCGTTATTTTAACAATATTAAAATATGATATCATGATTAAATACCGTCAAAATATTTTATCATGATATTTTTGTATTTATCATAATATTGTTATACATGATCATATTATGATCCAAGGTGATCAAAATTTCCTTTTAAATATGTATATAATCAAAATGAATTTTATCGAATTAGTAAAATTACAGTTTCAAAAAAATATATATATATAATATGGAGATAATATACTTACAATACTTAACACAATTCGCTAATTTCAATTTGCCGATTTATATGAAATTTTGGTTCATAAATAAATTTAAGTATAATTTCATAAAAATACTAGTATTTTTAAGCATGCTGTGAACGTTAGTCATTTCCTAAAGATAACTTTATATAGAGGCCATGTCCAAATGTAAACCGATTTTGTCATTTTGAATACCAATCAAACTACAAGAATATTTTAGGTCCTATCGTTCTTTTAAGAGACTGACAATCTCTCTGACTGACAGACGTGTCTAGATCGTTTGAGAATAAGGACCTAGAAATTTTTAATGTAACAAATAAGGTCAAAGATTTATAGTCGAATAATTCAATTTAAAGGGTTCACTTTTCTCAGCTTTTTAATCGCTTCCTGGTTAACAGTTTTTCAAATTAGCCGAAAAAACAAACAGTTAAAAAGGCGTTCAGTAAATATGTATATCAGAAATTTATTGTACAGCCAGGATGTATGATAACTTCTGTAAACAAATTTTCAGCATTTTTAAAACTTTTTGATGATGTAAAATATGATAAATAAACATTTTATAAAAAGTTGGCGTTCGGTCAAAATTGCGCTGAACACCGAATATTGGGCGAACCTCACTTTACTCATTATCAAATGTTTTTTTTTTTCGAATCTCCAATTACTGTTTTTATGACAAACTTCTAAGTATTTAAAAATATCGAAAGATTCGGATTTTATTAAAATACTTTAAAATACATAAAAATTTTTGTTAAAAATTTTAACAAAACAAATTTTACACGTTTTTTATACATTATTTCGTATTTTCGAAGATCCTTAACTCTTTCAAGCACAAAACTAAACCGCTGGACAATGGACAATGACTTAACCATACACTTTATTTTGATGTATATCGATCATTTTATGAAAAATGGAAAAAGTTTTTTCGAATGATAACAAATTCTAAAAAATAACGTATTTTTCTTTGTAGTGATATCAAATTCTTAAAAAAAACGTATTTTTCCTTGGAAATAACCATTCACTGTACTTGTGAACTTAAAATAAGGAAAAGTATAAACAAATTCTGTAACATCTGTGTCCAGTATACGTGAAAGAGTTAAGAATTGAGATTATTTTCTAAGCTTTTTATAACTTTTAGTTTTTGAACTTTGGAAGAGAATTCAGAATGTTTGGGTTACTGAAAGCTTTTTAACTAACAATTTAGATTGTTAAAAAATTGTATTTAAATTTTAGATATTTTGTAATTTCAGTTATTAATTATTATAATTATTTATCAAAAGGCCATCCGTTAAAATCTATTTGAAGTAAAATTAAAAAAATGTTTATAAAAATTATATTGTTTGTTTATTTTTTACAAAAAAACAAACTCAAAATCACAAACATGATACGATTATCGTATTGGGAAAAGTTTTACTAATTAAATAAAATCATCAGAATCATGTACATTGTCACATGCAAAATGTATATCGAGAAAAAAATGCCCGCTCTGCCTACCGTAACTTTAACCAAACAAAACACACAAAAAATGAATGTCTGATAACATTTTCAGATGTTGTCTCGGATTTATGCTTATATCTCCGACAAAATTATTGAAGATTTGGATCCCGAAGATATTTTTATAATTTTGACAGTATTAATTAATGAGGTTATTCAGTAATTCAGGTAATAAGACGAATAGTGTACAACTCCTTTAGGTTTAAACCTTCTAAAACCACGTTGAAGATATATACAGAGGAGGCCCATTCTACCTGGCAAATATTGCTTTATTCTATGGTGGAGACCATAAACACTGGTGAAAACCATTAAAACTTTTCAACTTTATTGGTGGAGTACCATTAAAAACTCATCCCCATATTCATAAATATATTAATCGTTTATTTTAGGTTTATTACGCACATTTTCCATACAAAATTCCTACACTTGGAGGATTTCATTTAAACCAAATAACGTGAAATACCCTGGCATTTTGCATATGAGATCATCAAACTAAATAATAAAAAAACAAATTATTTTTTCCCGGCTTGGGTCTAATGTACATAAATAGGAAATATTTAAAATTGGATGGTAGGCTGTTAGTTCATAAATCGTGCGTTTATGATTGATATTTATTGTTTGTATTTATATATTGTATATTTTTCATATATGTATCATCATACATTTCTTATACGACGGACGTACCACAGAAAATATATATTTATTATTAAACATATACATTTTCGTACGGAAGCAGATTGCTGAGCCAATAATAGACACCAGTAAAAATTAGATTGTTTGTGCTTGTACCACAGTGTGTTCGCAGACGTGCTCCACAAACTTTTCGCTTGCCGACGCAGTCCAAAATAGTAAGAGTTGTGATCATTTTACACAAAAAAAATAAAATAAATAAAAATAATAATATATATAGATTGATATACATATATGTATACTGCATAGTTGAAATTGGTGTCCTCCCCAACTGTTTGAAATATATTTGAAATCTACAGAAAATAAAAAAGTGCTAAGAACATATTTATAAAATATTTAAAAACTGCATATACACACAATTTTTGAAAAGTTGTTAATAATAAACGAAACGTAATTTATAAAACGCTATCATTAACACATTAAGTGTAATTTTCAACCACGATTTAAGGTATGATCATACATTTAAAAATAAAACCGGTAACATTTACAAATTCAAACAAATTATAAAATATTAAAATCTGGTCCGCTTTAGACAAGAAACTTTATTATTTATTGAAATCAATTTGTGATAAATGTGAATTGAGTATGTGGTGGGTTAAAAAATATTATGGACTTAGATTGTTTAATAATGAAGTGTTTGAATATATATATAATTCATCAAATAATGATCATTTTATGAAATTATTTGGAATAATATCTATGTATAAATTTATTAAAACTCAAACTCGTTACTTCAACGAAAATGTAATGTTACGTAAATGCAACCTAATGTTTAATATTTGCATTGCTGTATATTATTCACTTTATTTATTGCTTTGAGATTTTTTTAATTTATTTTATTCTGTAGAAGATTTATATATTTTCATATTTTTTAATTAAATTTAACAATAGTGACGTAAATACATTTATACATACATATGTATTTACTCTTAAGTAAATATATATAAATTCCAATTTTATTAGGTTGATCAGTAGCATTCCGTTTACGAAAGAGTATATTGAGAGAAGCCCCAAAGAGACATAAAAGAAAATTTTATTTTACGGCTATATGTAAATCCGATGGCATCCACAAGATGATTTTTTGTTGCAGTAACTACAATGTAGTTCTAATTGTAAACAGACTATTATTATGACAGTTTTTCAAATCTAATTTTGCCCATTTATGTCGTCATTTTGAATCGCACCATTGTTGAAAAAATTGTTGCTCATTTACAAATATAATGTTCAGTAGGTTTAAATATATACACACACATACAATATACGGGATTATTTATGTAAAGATTTTTCCCCATTTTAAATTCATAAACATAACATCTTTGTAATGTCATACCGAAATCATTTTAGTAAATGTTTAATATGGTCAGTTAGGTTGTTAGCTTTTTTAACACTCCGCCCCTCTAGAATTGTTGTTTAATATTTTTGTATTAATTAAAATTTTTAAAGTAGAAAATACATATTTATTGACCAACTTATTAAATTATATGATTAATATTTAATAGTATGTAAATATGTATTAAATAGCTAGGCCTTCTTTAAATTCGAAAATAGAATTATAAATTTATTTAGAAAATTGTTTAATATATTATCAATTATAGAATGTATTAAAAAGCAATTTGAGTTTTAACAATATTTTTTTATTGAATCAGAGGTAGATAAATTCTAGTTAGACAATATTTATAGCAGTTTGGAACTGAAGAAAATAACTGTTGCATTACTTATTTTTGTTTTCCCTGCGGTTTTGTAAGGAGTCCTATGTATCTCGTACAAGTGATATATTGTGTATTCCATATACAATGTATAAGTTATTTAAAAATTAGCGTTTAAATTGACTTCCGCGTTTAAAAGACACCTACTCATTAAAATTTATATTTTTGATGCATTGACTAAACTGTCCCTATATAGGCTCAGCTGTTATTTCTTAGAGCTAACTAAAAATATTGTCAAAAAGTAGGAAAGTATAGTCGGGCATGGCCGACCACCTACACCCTACACCATGAGTATATTTTTAAAATTTTTATTTTTCATAAAGAAACTTTTATGTTGAATAAGTATTACCATAATTCCAAACTATGTAAGCAATTTATTGACAAAAATACAAAATTTTCTAATTGGGGCTTTATATAGGTCAAATATGGGAAAAGAATATATTTTTAAATAACAGTTAGTTTTGTTGAGTTTCATTACGATTCAAATGGTTACAAGTCAATTTTAGACGTATAAGACATTTTTTGAAGGGGGGTTTGTATGGGGGCTAGGGTCAAATAAGGGCCGATCCTTACGAAAATCTGCAGTGACATTTATACTTATATAAAACTTATATATGCCTATTTGTAGAGAGATAATAGAATATTTGACGTAATTATGGCATAAAAAGTCCAAATCGGGGGTTACGGTTGTATGGGGGCTAGATGAAATAATGGACCGATTTCAACCATTTTCAATAGGCTTCGTCCCTGTGCCAAAAAACATGCTTGGTCCAAATTTCATCAAATTATCTTAAAAATTGCCTGTACCATGCGCACAAGGTTTAAATGGACAGCCAGCCGGACAGACATGTCTTAATCGACTCAAAAAATGATTCGGTATACTTTAAGGTTGGTATTGGACTAATATTTTTGTATGTTACAAACATCAGCACAAACTTATAATACCCTCCCCACTATGGTGGCGTAGGGTATAACAACAAAATACATTACTTGTTTACCCCATTTTTCTAAATTTATAGTTATATACAAAACAAGTATGAATTTATAGTCGGACATTGCCGACCATATGATACCCTACACCAGTCAGTAAGATAAAATTTTAATTTTTTTAAATAAAGCATTTAATTTGTTTTATTGTGGAATATTTTTACTTATTGTTGACAAAAAAAGAGATTTTCTACAAGAGGGCTCATAGGGGAGAACGGGTAAATATGAGCCTATCCTTATAAATTTTGGTAAATGAATTTAAGTCTACTTCAAACACACATTTAGTCTATAAACAAACACACATTTATTTTTACATATATAGATGTAAGAGTGTTATATTTGACTATGCCTAATCTTATATACCGACCATCAAACCATATGCCGTAAACGCTCCCCTATATAAGGTTAATATTTAAAATAGAGCTTAAGTCAATTATGGGCACATGACTTTTCGGATGTGGGCGATAGACTCAATTGTAATTTTTTGGAGAGGACCATATATGAGGTAGGGTCAATTATAGACCGATCCTGGTAGGAGAGAATTTGACTTATATAAGACTTGTAAGTATGTCGAAGTTCATGGCTGTTCCCGCATTATTAAAACAGTTACATATGACTGTTAAAGCTGTAATCGGGGTGTAATTTGTATGGGGGCTATGCAATACGTGGATCGATATTGTCAATTTCCAATACCAAACAAATCTTACCATTAAGAAATATTTGTTGAAATTTTCAACTCTCTAGCTCTCTCCATTCGGACTTTATCGTGCTTTCAACAGACGCTCAGACATGGCTTAGAATTTAATAGGGATCAGAATATATGTACATATGTATATACTTTGTTGGTCTTTGATCAATATTTCGATATGTTATAAACAGAATAATGGTGGGTATAACAAGTAAGTGTGTTATATCGTCACCTGAAAAGGCGTAACCAAAAAAATAAAAATCGAATTTTGGATTGCTTCAGAATATCAGTCCAAATTTTCCGTCTCATCTTTAAAACTTTGTGACTTCAAAGCATTATATTCCAAAAAAGGAAACAAAATCTCTTTTTTCATCCCTGGTAAAAAGCTTTTAGTTTATATGTTTTCAGTAAAATATCGGGGTTTTGTCAGAATTAAAAGTGATTTTAGATTAAATTGATTGTCTCTACCTTATATGCATATTTGGACTCTTTTATCTATTAAAAAGTTTTTTTATTTTCTTCAAAAATTATTAATTTTGATTTAGGGCCGATCTTAAGCTGAAGGATTAAATTAAAATTAATCCCCAAAATTTGTTTGTGAGTACTCAACTAGTCAATTTTGTTTGCTAGTTTAAGCGCCCGATTTTTGAACTTGAGCTAGAAATGCAAAAGTCTAAACAGCTGAAACAAATTAATACAATTTTTACTAAGATAAGAGATTTTTTTAGTTAATCTCGTTATCTTCACAATTCTACTATAATATATAAAACAATATTTAATAGAATAAATATTTTTCTTAAATAACATATTTGTATACATACCAATTATGCCATTATTTTAATAAAATGATATTTGTTTACGGGATGCTTGGTATATTCAGATTTTTTACATAAATAATTCAAAATATTAACGAAGTTTTTCTCTGTTTAACGAACATTTTCAAATATAAAAATGTAAACAATAACAAACTATGACAGCTAGAGAAACCATTAAGAAAAAAATTATCAGCTGATTGATTGACACCACCTCATGGCGAAACTTATAAGATAATGTCATTTCAACAGCTGATTTATGAATTCGCGCAAAATGAAAAGACTTCACCTTATAGTCTATACGCCTTGCACCACCTTATATGAATTCGCCTTGTGCTGTACCAAGGCAAATTCATATAAGGTGGTGTTATTCAATCAGCTAATAATTTTTTTCTTAATTCTCCTGGTTTAAGTAGCTGTCAAAAGTATTTTTTTCTATTAAATGATAACATATTACACAATAACGTTTTATATTTTATATTAAAATAATAACGTGATTTAACAAAAAAAAATTTCTTCCAAAACACCTAATGTAAAGAAACGCATATAAAGTATTTACCCAGCTGGCGGATACGTTATGGCTTAATTTTGAAATCTATTAAATATTAACAAATGAAACAATATTGTTTTGTATATACACTATGTAGATAAAGTAATTAACTAAAAAAGTCTGTTCCGGAACGCTTTATGTGACAAAACCCTTATGAGATATTTTTCCGTCCGGCGGCTGCTACATTATGGCCAAATATCGAAAATTACTCCGCCGGAGTAGAATTATCCATTCACAACAAATATTCATTCATTCGTAATATAATATTTTCATGAATATGTACTTTTTTATGTTTTTTTTTCACAAAAAATGAAGTTTCAGGCACTCACTTAAATTTTGCAAATCAATCTGCCGGCATAGAATTTTTCGTTTGAAACAAACATTATTCAATTCAGAATATATTTTCCTAGCAAAATTTAATGTCTTTATCTTTATTATACCCTTCGTCTTAGTGAGAAGAGTATATATTAGTTTGTCATTCCGTTTGTAATTTCTATAATATAATTTTCCGCCCCTATAAATTATATATATTCTGGATCCTTATAGATAGCGGAGTAGATTAAGCCATGTCCGTCTGTCTGTCTGTGTGTCTGTTGAAATCAGTTTTTAGAGGATCCCAGAAATCGGCGAGATCCGAATCATCAATAATTCTGTTAGACATCGCTATTTAAAATGAGCAAAATCGGTCGGTAAATAACGGAGATATGAGCAAAAATCCGAGACAACCTCTGAAAATTTCATCTAAAAATATCATATTTTTTATGTTTTGTTAAATAAGCAACAAAAACACTGTATAGTAGAAACAAGTAAGAGTGCTATATTCGGCTGTGCCGAATCTTATATACCCTTCACCATAGTGTATTTTAAACATATTAGTTTTATAAGTTTTACATATTAGTTTTTTAATTATTACACCAAAAGCCAAACAAAATGAACAACAACAACGATAAACGAAATACAAAAAAACAAAATACACAAGGCATCTAAACCATTGGTGGCCAAACATGCCCTTCAATACAAATATTCTCAGCAACAAAACAACCCACCAAAATCTTTGCTTACAATGATTACCATTAAGTTTACTTTGTAGGTAAAGTTAAAAAAATCAAAATAAAGAAACAAACAAAAATAAAACAGTTACTTTTTCTGTTTTTTTTTTCCTTTTTTGTGAACACAATATCAAATGTCTATTTTTAGACAAACAGAAAATTAAATAGTATTTGTGTGTGAAAACTATTATTTGACGCTCAATAAAACAACAAAGCAGTGGTGTAGTAAGAGTAGCATTCAACTGGTAGACGGAAGGTGTTTAGTTCCACCCCAGTCTGTGTCAACTTTTTATTTTTTCATAAATATTCTATAAATAACTCTACTATAAAACAACTTATTTCCAACCAAATAATATTAACTTACTTTTGGAACATCTCAAACAAAAATAAGTACTTTTTCTAGTAGAATTGTAAGCACTTTACTCGATGAGTTCTGGTGATTTTTCTAGTGAATTTGTAAGCAAATTTTGCTGGGAAACTATACACAAAACAAAAACAATTTAATTTAGTTGCTCTCTTTTAATAAAAATAGGTTTTTACCTGATTCGTTGATTTGCCATACACTTTTTGACTTCAAAATATCCATTTTTATAAAATTTGAAGAATGTATTTGCAATACATTAAAAACTTCACTTTTCATTTTATATAAAATTGGTTTTTCTGATTGAAAAAGGACATTAAAGGAAACTAGAATATCTAAAGCATATGACAATCATTTCAGATTTATTTAGCCAATCAGATTGGAATCTGAAGCCATTTCTTCCAGTCATCCCTAAAATAAATTATTTAACTACATCTAAAAAACAACGTAACTTTTACACACTTGAAACAAAATACCACTAGAAATTAGGTTGAGTTAAATTTGATTATTTAGAAATTTTCTTATTTCTTGTTCCGTTATTTTTGAATATAAAAATATGTATATGTACCATTTACAACCGGCTTTCAACAAATTTCAAAAAATCGCATATATTAGAAAAGGACGGACACTTTTTGCTTAAAGGCCCAAATAGACTATACAAGCAGCTTGACAAACATCCCTTTTTTATTTCAACACACACTACACAAACATTGCTAGCACAAACACCGATTTTTTACGTTTATGTAGACTTGCAAAGATACAGATGTAAATTTTTCTTCGAAACATAAATTTTGTAAAAAAATTGGTTATTTATGAATATAAACAATACAAATGGATTGACAAAAATGGAATATGTTTGTGTAAAAATCAAAATTTTTTTGTTTTTTGATCAAACAAACCGCAAGCATTTGTGCAAACGTAAAAACGTAAAATACTGGTAAGTTTGTCAAGCCGCTTGTGTAGTCTATTTGGTCCTTATGTGTTTTAAAAGGAAAATAAATGTCTATGTATGTGTGTGGATCGTTTTTTTAATAAAAACACCGATTTATTATTCAAACAAGTGTGCAAACTGTTGCATATGCAAGAAAAGGACAGATATGTACGTGTTGTAAAGCGAAAATAAATGACAACGAAAACCAGTGTTTGAAAGCACAACTTTGATATAAAATAAGTAATACTTATGTAAATACAATGAGATTTTAAATTACACTTAATTTACACATGAGATCAATTACACATGGGCTACACATGAAAATAAAAATTACACACAATATGTGTAATTACACATGAAGTGGCAACACTGGACATAAGTATAATTATTTATAATTATATTTGTATTTTCATTTCTTCAAACAATTAATCGTTTAAATTGTAACAATTAAACTATCGACTGTTAATCATTTGAATACTTATAAGATACATTTAATAGATACACAAACAACAACTATATACATGTATCAATACCTACATACATACATACATACATACATCAACACATTTGTACATAAAAATGTGAATCAATACATACTTTCATTTACCAAGCCCTTCACACTTTCTTTGCAATTGCCCGGAAATTGCAAATTCCAAAACAATATTTTTTCAAGATTCTAATCCCTTATATCCATTACTCCATCCATCCACACAAAATATAACACTAATAATCAAATTTTTAAAGATATCAGGTATTTATAATTTAATTTAAATCAACGTTTATATTTAAAAACATATAAAACAAAATCTATTCAAGACTTATTGAACGGAACGCATACGTTGCTATTGCTCTTTCTCTATGTTTATTTTGTAATTTGTAATTATAAAATAAACAAGTAAGAGTGGTATATTCGGCTGTGCCGAATCTTATATACCCTTCACCATAGTGTATTTTAAACATCTTTTATAAATTTTAAATTTTTTCCCGACTACATTATTATTACATCAAAAGCTAAACAAAAAGAACAACAACGCTAAACGAAATAAAACACAAAATATACAAGGCATCTAAACCAACAGACATCTAAACATACATAACGAAAAACATAGAAAAACAAAAACAACAACGCAATGACGCTAACAGCATCCAAACCAAGGGTGCCCAAGCCCTATGCTCTTGGTACTCTTTTGTTTTTGTAAATGCGCTTAGCTATAGACAGTGTGTTTTCTATACACTTATATGCGCTCAACACTAGCAATACGTTGTTGTTCTTAACAGTATACAAGCAAGTGTAAAACAACAACACTTCGTATTCAGTGCTGGTAAACATTGACGAGACGTACACCTTGTTTTTGTTTATCGTAAAAAAATTGTTTTAAAAAGCACTTGGAAAAAATTTGTGTTAGTTTTAAATTTCAAACTTACATTATTCGCATAAAAATTATTGTACAATAATTCACAATCTGCTCTCGTATAATTAAAACCGTTTTAAATACTTTTTTCCATTCATTTAAAAATATATTTGCAAAACAAAAGGGAAAATTATTTCATCTTAACAAAAAATGCAAATCATATTTTTTTGCTGTGTAACATACAAAAAAATACACAGCTGAATAAAACCAAATACATCTACACACACACGTGTACATCTTTTTCTATATACAGTGTTGTTGTTGCTTTTATAAATTTTTTTTAAGAAATTTTCAGAGGTTGTCTCGGATTTTTGCTCATATCTCCGTTATTTACCGACCGATTTTGCTGATTTAAATAGCGATCTTCTCGAAAGCATGTCTAATAGAATTATTGAAGATTCGGATCTCGCCGATATCTGGGGTCCTCTAAAAACTGAATTCAACAGACAGACAGACGGACATGGCTTAATCGACTCCGCTATCTATAAGGATCTAGAATATATATACTTTATAGGGACGGAAAATTATATTATAGAAATTACAAACGGAACGACAAACTTATATATATCCTTCTCACGAAGGTGAAGGGTATAAAAATAAATTAATACATACTTTCATCAACAGATACATACAACAATACATACATTCCTTCCGATATTCATTTATAATACTAATAATATGTATAACACAAATATGTACAAACATATAACTTTTTTCAGTGCAAAGCACACATATTTTTTCATTTGTGTTCTCTTTAATATTTTGCACTACACTATATGCTTTTTAAACTTTTGCTTTCTGGGTATCGCGGATCTAAACCAGTATTGCTCACACACATACTACCATAGACTGTCATAGTTTTATTTGTGTTGGTAAAGAAGCAGAGAACAGAATTCCATTTAAATTAAATGTATACTAATAAAATGACTGCAAACTATAAAGTATATGCTAACTGTCAAATATTTATTATGGATTTTGACAGTCAGCGTATATCAAAGTCTATATATAAAAAACTATCAACTGTTCTCTCATGTTCTCCTACATTAAATCGGCTTTCTCAAAAATTTGTTCTTGTTTTTCTATGTGTATTTTAAAAACGCCGCGCACAGACTTTGCTTCGACAAGTGCTGATCAGCAACTGATTTGATTTTGTTTTTCAGGTTGAGAGCAAACCAACTGCTGTTTCTCATTTTAAAAAGAAGAAGAATTAAACCTATAGTGTCGGCAGAATTTTCTTACCCTATCACGCGTGCTATGTAATGGCAATATTGATCTTCTCTGATCTAAACCAACAGACATCTAAACATACATAACGAAAAACACAGAAAAACAAAGACAAAATAAACAACGCAATAAAACCAACCTACATCTAAATATACGAACAGAATTCACAAAAACAAAATACACAACTCAATGACGCCAACAGCATCCAACATACAAAAAAATACACAGCTGAATAAAACCAAATACATCTACTCACACGTGTACATCTTTTTCCAATATACAGTGTTGTTGTTGCTTATTTAACAAGGCATGAAAAAATATGAAATTTGTTTATGAAATTTTCAGAGGTTGTCTCGGTTTTTTGCTTTAGCGTTGTTGTTGTTCATTTTGTTTTGCTTTTGGTGTAATAATAATGTAGTCCGGACAAAATTTATAAAATTGATATGTTTAAAATACACTATGGTGAAGGATATATAAGATTCGGCACATCCGAATATAGCACTCTTACTTGTTATACCCATGGCATAATGATTTACAGGTAGTCCCAATTCTACAACAAATACAACTATACAAAAACAACATGGATTTTGTTTTTGTAAAAATATTTCTAAAAGTCAAACAATAAGTCAACAGCTGATTAAAAAAATTAAAAAACAAAATAAAAACCAAATGATTTGTTTCTTAACAAAATTTTAAAAAGAGAATTCTTAAATGAAATTGGTGTAAAATTTCAAAAATGGGACTTGGCACTTTTGCGTACTAAGCTAACGATTTGCACGTAACAACTCCAACTAAAATATTGTCAATTTATCTATTGCCTAATTTAATGATTCCAAACTTTATCTAATTTTAAAACATAGATTTATATTTATTTTGTTTTTTGCAAAATTAAATTTGTTTAAAAAATATTTATATTTTGATGGATACATAATAAATATACATCCTTGGCATCTCGAATATTGTCCAGCTTCATATTTATAAGTTCCGACATTTCTGATGGTAGTGGGTGAGGGTACTTTGGGAGTAGTAAACCATCGCACAAGTCTTAAATAAAAATATATAAATTTAAAAATTAGTTGATATTTTTAATATATTTTAATTTTTAAACAGTCTTAAACTTACTAAGACAATTCTATATCAAAACGTGAGAGATTCTTGGCTTTTTGAATTAGTTGAGGAACAGCAATTTCGGCATAATATGAGACATCATCACAGGAAACATTTAAGATGAAACTTAACTAATTGTAATGGTGTGGAATCAGGAAATGATGAACACCTAAAGATAAATATATTTATTAAAAAGTAATTTACAGGAACCTAGGACCAAAAAATGTGGGTCATCCTTGGCTTTCTGATCAATTGAGATACGATAGTATTGACATCTCATTGGTAGTAATACTTCAGGAAATGATGGACACCTAAAGGAAAA
>NC_060949.1:12886091-12887676 GCF_022045245.1 Lucilia cuprina | reverse complement strand
AAACAAACAACTTAGCACCTGAAGACAAAATATGTGTTTTAGCATTTGATGAAATGAAGGTAGCGGAAACCTTCGAGTATGATCCTATTGCAGACCAGGTTAAAAAGCATGCAAACTATGTGCAGGTGATTATGGCTCGTGGTCATGGAAGCAGCCTGTCTTCTATGACTACGACTGTAGGATAACGAAAGACCTTTTGAGCAACTCAATAATGCAGGTTTTGTTGTAGTGGCCATTGTATGTGATATGGGACCAACAAATAGAAAATTGTGGAATGATTTAGATGTCACTCCAGGCAAGTAAATTATTATATTTAAAAGCCAAAGAACACCTAACATCATAACCACAAACTACGGAAACATTAAATTGATATGTTATCCCAATGGAAGGAATACATATTTTTTCCCGAATGATAGGAACGTTTTTTTTTCTTACAGTGTAATAGTTCACTATATTTTTAGAAAAACCTTGGTTCCCTAATCCTTCCTGTCCAGATGAGAAAATATTTACATTCGTTGATGCACCCCATTTAATCAAATTAGTTCGCAATCATTATCTGGACAGTGGTCTTCTTTACAAAAATGATCTGTTGACTTCCGGCACCATGGTAGAGTTATTAAACCAGACATCAATATCTGATATGTCCATTATGCATAAAGTATCCACTGAACATCTGACGGTTAAAGGCCCAGGTAATTAAATATCGATCTTAAAACAAGTAAGCAAATTTCATCGAATTATATTAAAAAATTGCGACTTGCAGTTTGGTTACAAGTTTACATGAAACGACAATGGACTGACGGACATATCTAAATCTACTCAAAATAAAATTATTCTGAGTCGTACTTTAAGGTGGGGTGTATGCCCTATACTTTTACGTATTACAAACGCGTAATAAGTATTGTTCAAAAAAATTTCAGCAAGACAGAAAGTGAAACCTGCTGTGCAACTTTTTTCAAATTCTACAGCAAATGCTGTAAGAAGGTGTTATACCCACGGAATAGAACTATATAAGGCCACCGAGACTGCTGATTTTGTTCAGATCATAAATGATTGGTTTGACATACTCAATTCGAGATTATGCGATTTCAATTTCCCTGGGAAGGTTAGTTAGTATTTGTGTTTCGACTTCTTTCAATTTTTTTATTAAAATAATACAAATCCTCTTAGCAACCGTATGGTCTTGCATTAGATTCACAAAATGAGGTATTAACTGAGATGAATCAAATAATGTCGATACCAATTATACCTGGAAGGAAATGTTTGGAGCCTTTCCAGAAAGGTATATTAATGACCAACAATGCTCTTATAATGCTCCATGAATACGTGAAAAAATATGACATGAGGTATATCGTCACAAGGATGTTCTTGAACATTTCTTTGGAGCGATAAGAAGCAAAGGTGGTTTAAATGATCATCCATCGCCCAGAGATTTTAAATTTAGACTTCGAAAGTACATTCTGGGTATGTTTCAAAAAATACCAATATCATGGAAGTTCTTTTTCATGGGTCGATCAAATTTCAAAAGGTTCCTTAAAAAAGCCAAACGATAACTTTTTGTGTGAAGTAAAAAAGATGGAATTCA